>NC_079225.1:20264737-20472354 GCF_029633865.1 Lampris incognitus | reverse complement strand
GAAGAGTGGGGTAATTGGCCAAGTACAATTGGGGAGAAAAAGTGGGGGAAAAATACTGGTGTGCTGCTGACCTACGATTTGCGCACGTCTATGCATCTACATTTGCCGTTTTGCCCTGTAACCAGAGAGCCTGGTGCAAGGAACAGATAAGGTTTCTCTTGATATCCAGCTGTGTTCCCTTGCTAGAGAAAAACAGCAAAACCCTTGGTAAATTATTGCTCTGTATTGAATTTACGGTGATGAAAACAGGTCTCGAAAAAGGAAGTGGGACATGCCGGGCTATACGATAGTCAAGCAGAGCATGCCTTAACATGTCACACCGAGAGTAAACAGCATTCAATAATCTGCTGGGGTGATGACGGGTGGCTGGGGGAGATATTCACACACACACACACACACACACACACACACACACACACACACACACACACACACACACACACACACACACACACACACAGACAAACACACACACACACACACACACACACACACACACACACACACACACACACACACACACACCTTCTCATAAACAATAAGCTTAGGCCTGTAATTAGCCTGCATGCTCAAGACTCTTAGTGCCTCTTAGCTCAAGCCTGATCAGCATTTGTTTGTCATCCCATTTAAATACTGGCATCTCTTCCATCCTCTTTCTATCTTCTATTCTCTCTAAATGTCCTGTTGTTTGTGTCGGGGCAGAAGGAAGTGCTTGGTTCTTGGAAGACTGTGTTGAGCCCATATCACACAGGAGGACTGCTGAGGAGAACAGATGGTAGAAAGACTTCGAACCTAAGGACAGGAGAGAACTGCGGACACCCCACCCCGTCTCCACCTTCTTTCCTCTCTTGGGGCGAGTGGCAAACAAAGGTGACATAAGAAGAGTGGGGAATGAAGGTAATTACTGGTGTTTGTGAGGGGGTGTTTACAACACTGCTCGTCCCTCAATACGCTCTCTTTGTCAGCCAATATGTCCACAATAGACATACTGGCTGACACACAAACAAATACTAACAAGTAACCCAGACCGCTTCCTCAGGCCATCCTGGGGCATATTATTGCCTCTTCACAAACACAAACACTCAATCACACAAAATGGTGTGTGTGTGCGCGCGCGCACACACACACACACACACACACACACACACACACACACACACACACACACACACACACACACACACACACACACACACCTTTCATTAAAGTGTGGCAGTCCTTAAGAAAAGCATGATTATTTTCTCCACCTATCTTTGTATATTTTCCATTCTTTAAGTGGCAATCTAGTGGGTTAGCTGTTAGCCATTTGTGGATGTTCTGCTGTACAAACATGTGGTGACCTTCACATGCGAAGCTTCAAAAAGCCAAAAGTAAACCAACTAAATAAACCCAATTAACCAAAAGATTGGGCAAAAATCTCGGTGACATAATTGTGTTACCTTTAACTGCAATTATGACCTGACCTTGATAAACACAATCAAAGATTTTTGCATGGCTGTTTCCAAAAGTATTGCCCTAAGCATCCGGGTGGCATGGTGGTCTATTCCATTGCCTACCAACATGGGGATCACCAGTGTTCCCGTGTTACCTCCGGCTTGGTCGGGGTGTCCCTACAGACACAATTGGCCGTGTCTGCGGGTGGGAAGCTGGATGTGGGTATGTGTACTGGTCGCTGCACTAGCGCCTCCTCTGGTCGGTCAGGATGCCTGTTCAAAAGGGAAGGGGGAACTGGGGGGGGGGGGCGTGATCCTCCCACGAGCTACATCCCCCTGGCGAAACTCCTCACTGTCAGGTGAAAAGAAGAGGATGCAGTAGTCTGCAGCCCTCCCCGGATCGGCAGAGGGGGGTGGAGCAGTGACCGGGACAGCTCGGAAGAGTGGGGGTAATTGGCCAAGTACAACTGGGGAAAAAAAAGTGGGGAAAAAAAATCCATAAAAAAAAAAAAGTACTGCTCTTATTGGTTTATGATCTGTTGCACACAGCGCTAATTGTGCAAAATCAAAGCTGATCATCTGTTTGGTGATTATGCACAGAATCCGTGTGAGTCTCACGAGCATTATCATGGTGGCGGCAACCATGTTTTCTAACTGCCCACATGGCTCACCATGGTTCTCTGGTGCTACTGCATGTGTGTGACAGGGCACCTCCAGTATTATGTATGGCTTTTGTCACAGGTATCCTGCCTGTGTAATGATACTGTGCTTGTCTCTGACTGTCATATCTCACAAGGGGGCCTACCACATCAATCAAAGCTTTTGCAACTCCTCCAATAAGATTCATGTCCCCATTTGCACAATTGACTATATTCCCTGCTGTTTGGGGCAAAAAGTTTATTGTGTTACCTTCACAGAGGTACAAGTTGTTGTTCCCGTGTAGTATGTCCTGTGTTCTCTACACCCTACCTAGGGGGCTGAAGTACAGCAGAGCTAGAGGGACCTTCGGGAGGGCCTTGAACCACACTCCAGACCTCCGCAAAATCTCTGCCACCTCTTTTTTCCTGTCTAGGATATTCAGATTAAAGCCTTTGTACCGTCTTTCCACCCCTGGCTGGCCTGTGGCAGGCTGGTCCGGGGGGATCGCCCTCGAGCATCTGCAGCCACGCTCAGGGTTTCCTCCAGCCAAGCCATACCTCTAGGCACTCTATCAGAGGACTGCCCTGTTACCCTACTCTCATTGTCTTGGCTCTCTTCAGGCGGAGCCAGCGCCTCTCTTTGGAGTTACCCCATGCTGCCAGCTTCTCCAGATCACCTAGCAGGAGACTGCGACTGGGACCTCTTCCTCTCATACCTTTGTCTTATAGCATGAGCAAGGGTTGGAGATACTACTGTACCTGTTGAATCTGCTTGACTTCTAGTTTTATCCATTGTGTTTCTAGACACTGCACCTGGTCTGAAAGTCTAGTGAAACCTGCACTCTGCCCGAACAGTGGATTCACTACCTAGTTCTTTTACATAACTAGGGGTTTAATAGACCTGTCCTTGGTCCTTCTTGTGATGTGCAACCTTGCAGGCATCTCAGGTTTTGAGGTTCTCCCTCTTGGGTCCGTCTCCTTCAGCTTAAGTATTCTTTTGGCACTTTAATTCTTTGATCAGAGTTTTATTTCAGCCTCAGCTGCCAACCTGTAATTCTTTCTCTGTCTCAATTCAGCACATATCGATCAATCATGCCCTACGATGGGCGCCATGACATGCTTCACTAAGAGAACTATTTCATCCATCCATCCATTATCCAAACCGCTTATCCTGCTCTCAGGGTCGCGGGGGTGCTGGAACTATGGAGAACTATTTAATTTACTTGGTAATTCTCAAACCTTTTAATCAAGGAAACCTTAACATAACATTCATAAGAAAACAACTTTAGCAATTGCTCATGGCACTTGCCAGGCTCATAATCTGTATTCAAATCCAATGCAGCCATGGCCTCACATGTCTCACTGGGTTCATTGCTCTTGCTGTCCAACACCTCCAGGCAACTTTCTATCTCCCATTTTCTACCTGCTCCGAATTTTCTATTTATTTCTCTTGCTTCATGGTTTTTGACATTGTTTCACGAGGCCCAAGTACTGTCGCTACTCTGAGCTGTAAGCTGCATCTGGGACTGAGGGTCACCAAAAGGAGTGCTGCATGCAACAGATCAAATTAGTCTGCATGTAGATGTAGTCACCGCGATCCTCTCGGCCTACAGGACCTGACACACACCCTGGCCTTCACACTGCCAGTCAACACACTTATGGTCATTTAAATAATTCCCTCTTTGGGGTGTGCGGGTGACATAGTGGTCTATTCTGTTGCCTGCCAACACAGGGATCACTGGGTCAAATCCCCATGTTACCCCTGGCTTGGCCAGGTGTTCCTACAGCCACAACTGGCCGTGTCTGCGGATGAGAAGCTGGATGTGGGTATGTGTCCTGGTTGCTGTACTAGCTCCTCCTCTGGTCAGTCGGGGTGCCTGTTCAGTGGGGAAGGGGAACTGGGTGGAATGGCGTGATCCTCCCATGCGCTACATCCCCCTGGTGAAACTCCTCACTGTCAGGTGAAAAGAAGCAGCTGGCGACTCCCCATGTATCGGAGGAGACATGTGGTAGTCTGCAGCCCTCCCCGGATCGGCAGAGGGGGTGGAGCAGCGACTGGGACAGCTCGGAAGAGTGGAGTAATTGGCCAAGTATAACCGGGGAGTAAAAGGGGGGGGGGGGAAAGCCACAAAAAAAAAAAAAAAAAAAAAACATGCACTAGGACTGTCCCTTCTTCAGTTCTGATGTCGTGTGGGGAAATCCAGCTTTCATTTTGTGAAGAAGCCGCTTCCCTCGGTGAATGAGAACATAGGTAAAGCCACCCATTCAAAAGGTGCCATAGATGTCACATCACAGCAGCCCTCGCTGCACAGGGGGAGCGGGGGGACGACACCACTTCTGTAACAGCTCTGCCCCGGCGGCTCTCAAAACCAACTCACTCACAAAATGAAGGAGGGACGTTACTGTGGGGAGTGACAACACGTTTGAAAGTCGCCAAAAGAAGGGTGCCCTTTGAACGGACGATAAAGGTAAACACTCATTTGGTGGCTGTCATTTGCGTTTTCTCAACAGTATCAGCAGGTGTAGTGTCAACATGTCAAATGAAAAAATCACGAGGTAAGAAGAATTGTGAAATCCAATAAACGCAACTTCCTAGTAGGAACCCGTTTCCAACTGCCTTTAATCCTCCCCACCCCACACCCCCCTTTCCCACCTAGGCAACGACCTGGGATAAACCGTAGTTATAGCCGTTGGTGTGTGAGAGTCAACAGGGTTCATCAGACACGAGTACACGACCAGGGTTTTACGCAGGTCTGACACTGCAGCTTCGGTATGAACGGGGGGACACTGGTTTCCTGTGTGCAGGTTTCAATCAGGGAACATCGCTGTTTACTACTGGAGGCACGCAAGTATGACGTCGCTTAATACAAAAGGTCTAATGAGGTGGCATGATGTTTATTCAAGTTTTCATGAGGTGACTGAATGAAGAAAATAAAAATCCTGCACAGTGAAGGATTGCCTGACCAAACACCAGATCATCCGCTGTGTTGAATCACCACAAAAAAGAAACGACCACTTTTAATGATGTCGAAAACGCGACCACCCTGTTTAGCAGGGTGGAATTGGACGTTGCGGACCCAGGTCTCGTGTGAGCGGCAACAACCCGGTATTTACCCGTGACCATAGCCTAGTATGAATGGTCAAATTCATACTGAACCCGTGTTCAGTAGCCCGTATCATACACCGGTTTTAGTTTGTGAACGAGGCATTGGTGAACTGTAGCCATCCTCTGGTAGACTTACCAAACTGGCTAGGCAGTTGTTCTGAACTTTTGGGATTGTTCAGACTCCCCGCTGGCCCCATGCCAGGCCGGTCTGATAAATGAATAACATCTAGGCCCGTGTTTTTCTCAGGGGGAGCCATTCACAGAGGTAATATATGAAAAACATCAAGCAGTTCAGAGCACTGAGGCTGATCTGAGCGAAAAACTGACACAACAATGACGTGCGAGGAATGGGTCTGGTTAGCATCGCCGCATAACGTACTGATGTGATGAGCTGCTAAAAAGACCTTTTTTTTTGTTTTCCTTTTCAAGTCAAAGTTGACATGGACCATTGGGGCAACTTTTTTTGGGGACCGGGGGGCTGGTTTTAGATAATACTCCCAGTTGATTTAGAAGGCCCCTAAATAGCGTCGACCGAGCTGGGCTCGCCTAGTTTTGTGGTGGCTGAGGACACGCACGCGCCTGTGCACACAAACACATGGCAAAAGCAAACAAACATCCTAGTTTCCTAGAAGTTTTTGAATAGACTCCAATGGATGTTTTCCAGAATCTACATCTAACTCCCCCCTCCATCTCAATCCACTCTCCAATCCACTTCCAGCCCCCCCTTCCCTTCTAAGACCCCACTTTAACCCCCTCCCTTTGACTTCAAGCCATAACTGCAGAAGCACAAACAGATTTTAGAGGTGTGTCTCGATCCAGCCAATCACTGCTCTCTCAGGCTGTGCATCTGAGCCAATAAGACAGCCTGGTGGGAGGAGCGTGTCTCTTTCTGTTAACGCCAGTTGTTGTTGTTTTGCCTCTCTCCCTCTTTCCCTCTCTCTCTCTCTCTCTCTCTCTCTCTCTCTCTCTCTCTCTCCTCTCTCTCTCTCTCTCTCTCTCTCTCTCTCTCTCTCTCTCTCTCTCTCTCTCTCTCTCTCTCTCTCTCTCTCTCTCTCTCTCTCTCTCTCTCTCTCACTCACTCCCTCCCTCTCTCGCCCATCTTCAGGATGATGGATGGAGGGAATAAAAGAGAGGTCAGGCCAGGCATTAATGGGACCTGGATGCATGCCCACAGTTAGGTGGGGGCTGTGTGCACATAACACAACACACACAGGCCTTACTTTGTTACAGCCAACAATGTACACAGCATTTACATTCTGTGTATATTGTTCCTCCTTTTCGCTCCACCCCTCTTCTATCTGCCGAAGACATTTGCACACTGTTTCTCTCACATAAACATCACTGAAATCTCCCTCCTAGTAATCCTCTGTCTTACACATGCACGCACGCACACACGCACGCACACGCACACACACACACACACACACACACACACACACACACACACACACACACACACACACACAGCATACTCGTACAGAGTTACTGAGCAACAAGCTAGAGGGCTTGTAGAGTTGTTAAGGGTGGTGGACGGTCAATCCTGCACAAACAGGGTACCTGGGGAGCCAAATCCAGCGTTCGTTGAAAAATAGCCCCAGAGGAAAAAGATACTGTACTTCACAGCACAAAACACAAAGCACAAAAAACAGACTTGCTAGAGGGGGGAAAAAAGGTTTTCCGTCTCACAAAATATTTCAGAAACACGTTCAACACTGACAGAGCTGCTATAGCGTAGTTTCACCTTACAGGAAGGATTTTGCATATTCAAACAGCACACACACACAAATGGACATCTGAAAACATGTTTTCCCAGCGGCATTAAAGCAGCACCTTATAAAATCTAGCTTTATAAGGAAACCCTCTATCACTTGTTTATCTTTCCCTCCTTCTCCCAACACACATTATGTAGGCAGATTCCTTCTCCAAATATACAAAAAAGACAGTTCTGGCTCCAACAGGGACGGAAATAGAAGGGGACGGCCAAAACGCAGTGCTCCTCGAGAGGACAAACACATTAAACCGTCCTGCCTTCGTCCTCAGCTGACGGCAGAGTTCAATGGTACACGCCAGGTCCTTCTGTGGAGATAGTCATAAACCCTGTTTATAGAAATCTTTACTCTCTTAGCCATTTGTCAGCGAGAATGACCTTCAACTCTTAACACGACTACAGACTGATGTGTTTCAATCTTGCCATCTGCCATTGCAAAATTACAAAACTTAAAGAACAACTGACAGAAGTACTACCTTGTGAGCAATGATGCACTCCACCCATTTTCCATTTTATACAAGTCAGGTGTTGAAACCATCTTTCAGGTGTAAGATTTTCAATATTTGCTTTTAAGAATTGTTTAGAAAACCTACTTTTCTTCCAAAGGTATGATTAACATGAAGCTGAGTGTTGCATAAATGTACAATTATTAATAAACCTATGTTAACACAGCCTTTGTAGGACTTTTTTTCTTGCTTTATTGAAAAGTGACAAGAGAAAAAACTGAACACTGTGAAGAGAATTGTATATATACTTAGCACAAAAAGTAAGGAAATTTGTGTTTGGTAGATTATTTTTTTGTTGTAACAATGCTTCTTGGCAATAAATCTTATACCGTTGGAAAGCCTGTTTATAACCCTTTTAAATGGGGCCACATTTGTAAGGAACATGCGTTTGTGGGATGAGCAGCAGAGCCGAGTATGTGGGTTGCGCCCATGAAAAATTTGCCAAATCTTCTCTGCAAATGCAAAACAGTTTATTTTGCTGTTGCTATTGACTCTTGTTTTGAGCTTCTGGTACCCCAGGTGCTGACAATCAGCTGCCTGATATAAGATTTATTGCCAAGAAGCATTGTTACAACAAAGAAATAATCTACTAAACACAAATTTCCTTACTTTTTGTGCTAAGTTTATATGCAATGGAGCTATATTGCACAATAAACCCTGAAGGGATTTCAGTGGTAACCTCCAACTGTTCAAAGAAAAAGTTTGAACCAGTTGTCAAATTCTGATGACTCCAACTGCCTAGACATACCCAGTATAAGGAGATGGCATAAGGGTTTGTGCTTAATATAAAAATCCTATTTGGGGCATCCGGGTAGAGTAGCAGTCTATTCCATTGCCTACCAACACAGGGATCACCGGTTCGAATCCCCGTGTTACCTCCGGCTTGGTCAGACGTCCCTACAGACACAATTGGCTGTGTCTGCAGGTAGGAAGCCAAATGTAGGTATGTGTCCTGGTTGCTGCACTAGCGCCCCCTCATGTCAGTTGGGGCACCTGTTCGGAGGGGAGGGGGAACTGGGGGGGAATAGCGTGATCCTCCCACATGCTAGAACCCCCTGGCGAAACTCCTAATTGTCAGGTGAAAGAAGCAGCTGGTGACTCCACATGTATCAGAGGAGGCATGTGGTGGTCTGCAGCCCTCCCCGGATCGGCAGAGGGGGTGGAGCAGCGACCGGGTATGTCTCAGGAGAGTGGGGTAATTGGCCATATACAATTGGGGAGAAAAAAAAGGGGGGGGGATCCCAAAAAAAATAACAAAAAATCCTAGTTGTTCAACAAAGCCAATCTGAGGGATGACTCCATACACCCATTTCAAATCAGATATGAGAACAGCCATGTGGTAACATTTGGCACCATCACATTTGTTTGGACTTCAATGTGGGTTTTCGTTTTATTTCTTATTTTTCAAACTCATGTAAGGAGAGAAAATAAGACTTCGAAACAATGGCGTGACGGTCGTATGTTAGGGCAAACGCCTCGGCTGCGTGGTCACCTTCAAACACCTGCACAGAGAAACATGCAGACACTCGCGGTATTTCACAATGGGCCCTTAGTTCACCAACAACCACTGATTCTGCTCTTCACCCATATTTACCGAGCCCTGCTAACCCATATTCCTGTGTGAAGAAAGACACGCTCAGTCACAAACACAACACACCACATGGGACGAGACTTCAACCACGGCATTCAGCGTTTTGAGGGATGCAGCAGATGGCACCGATAGGTTCTTCCCAGGTTCTTCCCTCAGCGCTGAGAAGACAAAGCTTTGGTTATCTATTACATGTGTGGACCTTAAGCTGAAGGACGTTCATGTAAACTATCAACAATCATGCTAACAATGGGCATTTCTCATGGCCTGATTTCATCAGGGTAGGTGTGTATCAGTCACCATGTCTGTTAGGCCTCTCTAATCCAGATTGTCACATGAGAACCTCAAGACTGAGAGGCAGCTAGCCAGTGGAATCATTACCTAAAAATACTGACAGGCAAATAGCCAACAACACATATCACAGATCATGGTTCCCTCCAATTAGATCCTGAACCACATACTGACCCCGGGGGAGAAAACAGTGTCCTATATTGACCAGAAATTTAGACCACTGAAAAGTAGTAGTAGTTTATGGGTTTGGTTAAATCTAGTGGTTTGTTTTACAGGACCGGTGCCCTTAAAATAACATTACTGTGAGCGTGAAAAAAAAAAAGCTGACAAAAAATGGGCCATTTTCAACTGTCAAAACCACCTGCCTAAAATTAAAACCAAATATTAAGAATAAATGTTGGCAGAGGAACATCTACCGCATAGCATGCAACCACAAGGTGGTAATTGCGCAGGACATCTAGAAAAGCACACAAGCCATAACGGGCAGACCAACAGTAGCACAGAATTAGCCACGACAACACTGCAAAACATATTCAGCAAAACCTCGAGACGAAGATAAGCAAACATATGCACAATTAGTAGAGACCCGGAAAGAAACTGACACATTGGCTACATGGCCTAAGACAGGGGTACACTATTTTGGTGTTGTTTACAGAGGCAATATCTTCGATCAAAATAGTAAAAGTGTGACCAGAATTAAGATTTGTATGCATGTGGGGGCCAATGGTCTTAATAATACTATACACTGTGTTGCATAAAAGCTATCTTTTGTAAACAGATTTATGCAGCATGTTGGCTTTCTCAACTTTGGCCAATCCTTTTTTTAGGAGCCAAAACCAAGGTGTTGAAACTGAAAAAATACAGCTGTACTATCCTGTGGACTGCTGTTATTTTAGCTTAATGATAATATCCCTTGACATGCATGCTGATTCATAGTGGCTAGCTGTTTGAAAGCCTGAAAACAAGGTGTTACATAAATTACGAACATTACATGTTTTTCTTCCTTGAGCCGTCCTCGAACATTACATCATGCCAGTGCTGTATAGGATTTATGACAAAGGGGCCAGATACAGTCCCTTTCCATTCCACCCTTTCTGCTGGCCTGTTACAACATAAGGGATGGGCGTGTGGGCTGCGGACACTTCTTAAAATGAGAACTCAAATGGCCAATGGGTATCCCTTAGGGAGAGCTCAGTGGAATTGGGACACACGGGTCCTAATGGGATCTGATCTCGGAGCAAGATGTTTACTTCTTTGTTCCATTTTTGGGACTAAAGTTGGCGGAAAGTGGATATTTGTGCAGAGCTTGGGGATATTTGCCCAAATGTTATCTGTAGAGGCAATACAAGTGAGAGAAAGAGAGTGGGGTCTTGGGGGGGGGTGTTTGATGAGGGGCAACTAAAGAGTTTGTGTATATTTTGGGTTGGTCAGCTGCCAACTGTACATGCCTGGTTTCCTCAGGGCCCTTTGCAGTGTTTACCGCAACACGACTAGATGCCTAGAACCCTACAGAGAGCACAGGAAAGGTGTGGCACTCTGCCAGCATAGCATATCCAGGAACCAGATGGAAAAAATTGTTTTCTCTCACTCACATCCAACCCCCACAAACACCGCTCCCCCCCAAAAAAAGAGAAAAAGAAAAAAACGACCCTGGCCCACAGCTACCTCTTCACTTTCTTTTTTTCCCCCCTCATAACAACTTGGTCAAGCATAGTGGCTACCACACACTTCTGGTTTCACTAAGAGAACCATCAAACTACACAGCCTGTCTAGTCTACTAGGCTCTCTAATCAACAGCTGCTTCCATATTTGATGTTGATAGCATGTTCATAGGTTTTAAATTAATACACCGATCAGCCAAAACATTAAAACCACTTGCCTAATATTGTGTATGTCCCCTCGTGTCACCAAAACAGCTCTGACCCGTCGAGGCATGGACTCCACAAGAGCTCTGAAGGTGTCCTCTGGTATGTGGCACCGAAACATTAGCAGCAGCTCGTTTAAGTCCTGTAAGTCACGAGGTGGTGCCTCCATGGACCAGACTTGTTTTTCCAGCACATCCCACAGATGCTCGATTGGATTGAGATCTGGAGAACTGAGGCCAAGGCAACTTCTTGAACTCTTTGTCGTGTTCCCCAAACCATTTTTGAACAATTTTTGCAGTGTGGCAGGGCACATTATCCTGCTGTAAGAATCCACTGCCATCAGTTACCGCTGCCATGAAGGGGTGTACCTGGTCTGCAATGCTTCGGTAAGAGGTGACAAAGTAACATCCATATGAATGCCAGGACCCAATGTTTCCCACCAGAACATTGCCCAGAGCATCACACTGCCTCCGATGGCTTGCTATCATCCCATGGTGCATCCTGGTGCCATCTCTTCTCCAGGTATACAAAGCACACGCACCCGGCCGTTCAAATGATGTAAAAGAAAAAGTGATTCATAGACCAGGCCACCTTCTTCCATTGCTCAATGGTCCAGTTCTGATGCTCACATGCCCATTGTAGGTGCTTTTGGTGGTGGACAGGGATCATCATGGGCACTCTGACCGATCTACAACGACACAGCCCCATACACAGCAAGCTGTGACGCACTGTGTGTCCTGACACCTGTCTATCATAGCCACCATTAACTTTTTCAGCAATTTGAGCTATGGTAGCTCTGCTGTGGAATCAGACCAGACGGGTTAGACTTCACTCTCCATGCGCATCAGTGAACCTTGGGCATCCATAACCCTGTCGCTGGTTCAGTGGTTGTCCTTCCTTGGACCACTTTTGGTAGGTACTGACCACTGCATCCCGGGAACATCCCACAAGACCTGCCATTTTGGAGATGCTCTGACCCAGTCGTCTAGCCATCCCAATTTCACCCTAGTCAAAGTTGCTCAGATCCTTGTGCTTGCCCATTTTTCCTGCTTCCAACACATCAACTTCAAGAACTGACTGTTCACTTGCTGCCTAATATATCCCACCCCTTGACAGGTGCCATTGTAACATTATAATAACCAATGTTATTCACTTACCTGTCAGTGGTTTTAATGTTTTGACTGATCGGTGTATGTGCGAGTGATATGCTTTTTTCCTTTTCTGTTTTGACATATTTCTTGTATCGAATATGCAAGCGCCTATGGAACTCTAAAGGCTTGCGAGTTGGACTGCGGTTGTCGAAGATCAATTTCAGGGCAATCCCCCCCCCCCTTTTTACTCCCCAGTTATACTAGGCCAATTACTCCACTCTTCAGAGCTGTCCCAGTTGCTGCTCCACACCCTCTGCCGATCCGGGGAGGGCTGCAGACTACCACATGCCTCCTCCGATACATGTGGAGTCACCAGCTGCTTCTTTTCACCTGACAGTGAGTAGTTTCACCAGGGGGATGTAGCGCGTGGGAGGATCACGCTATTCTCCCCAGTTCTCCCTCCCCTCCGAACAGGCACCCTGACTGACCAGAGGAGGCACCAGTGCTGCGACCAGGACACATACCTACATCTGGCTTCCCACCCGCAGACATGGCCAATTGTGTCTGTAGGGACCCCCGACCAAGCCGGAGATAAGATGGGGATATGAACCGGCGATCCCCGTGTTGGTAGGCAATGGAATAGACTGCCACGCTACCCGGACACCCAATTTCAGGACAATTTTGACCTTTACAGCGGACAAATAATGTATCTCAGATTCTGATTTTTTTTTTTTTTTGCTTGAACCCAACCTTCCTGAGAAGTCAACGCCACATTTACTGTCTCCTTGAGAGCCCGCTCCCCACCCAACCTCATTCAGTTCCTTTGTTCAATTTACTATGACCACTTTAAGGCCCTCTTCCCTTTAAAACCTACTTTTCTGTTCCCTTTCCTTCACCTACCACCCTCCCTCCCTCCCTCCCTCCCTCTCTCGTATCATCTCACAATGGACGGCACTTGTTTAGGAGTCTAATGTGCCCTTTGCCCTTGGAGATTACACATGGAATTTTCAACAAGAGCCGGTTCTTATTTTTTAACAGAGACATAAGCCTGCAGTAGGCCGACACAAAGGTACCTTGTGCTGCTCTGCCTCCCATTAGAAACAGTAACACCAGCTGGAGGATCTATATTGACTCTAGTGTGGGACATTGTTCGGCAGGGATAGATATTAGGACTGGGAACCCCCTGATTTGACACTGCAACAATATTTTCACACAAAATGTATTTATTTAAAGCCCAATGTCACACAAAAGATCAAAACTTGATTTTGCTTCCCTGAGAAAATATTCAAACTTTCTGAGAAGTAGATTTTCTTTTCTGACCTTTTCCCCATCTCTCTCCCCAACTGCATCCGGCCAATTACCCCACTCTCCCGAGCCGTCCCGGTCGCTGCTCCACCCCCTCTGCCCATCCGAGGAGGGCTGCAGACTACCAGTTACCAGCCGCTTCTTTTCACCTGACAGTGAGGAGTTTTGCCAGGGGGACGTAGCACGTAGGAGGATCACGCTGTTCCTCCCAATTCCCCCTCCACCCCGAACAAGCACCCCAACCGACCAGAGGAGGTGCTAGTGCAGAGACCAAGACACATACCCACATCCGGCTTCCCACCCGTAGACACGGCCAATTGTGTCTGTAGGGACGCTTTACCAAGCCGGAGGTAACACGGGGATTCGAACCGGTGATCTCCGTGTTGGTAGGCAACGGAATAGACCGCCACACCACCCGGATGCCTTATGTAGCTACTATTACTACGTCAAACCTCTTCACAGCATCTGTTCATTGTGCTTCAATGTTGAGATTGTAAAATGCTGCGATACTGAAATCATCACAGCTTCGTGTATCAAAGTTTTACACATAATTGATTTTTTCCCCAACCCCTAATAGGTATTACTTAAAAAGAAGAGGAAGATGAAGGGAAATTCCTCCTCTGCATTTAACCCATCTGAGCTGTGTAGCTAAGAGCAGTGGGGAGCTGCCGTATAGCACCTGGGGACCAACTCCAGTTCTTCTTGCCATGCCACGGTCAGGGACAGAGACAGGAGTATAAACCCTAACATGCATGTCTTTTTGATGGCTGGGGGAAACCGGAGCACCTGGAGAAAACCCACGCAGACACGGGGAGAACATGCAAACTCTACACAGAAAGGACCTGCGATGGCCTGGGGTTCGAACCCAGGACCTTCTTGCTGTGAGGCAACAGTGCTGGCCACCGTGCTGCCCATGCTACTTGTGTTGTTGCTCAGGTGTCTGCTCACATTTGGCATCTCTTGCTGTAGTGGTTAGTCGCAAAAAAGTACATATCCATGCCCATAATTCTCCCATTTGCCCTCTTGAAACAAACCTTTTCTACAAGTTGTGGCCATGCAATGATGATACACAAAATGGTTATCAAACATTAGCACTGAGAGGCGTCCAGATGGTGTGGCGGTCTATTCCGTTGTCTACCAACACGGGGCTCGCCACTGATAAAGCTCTCAGTGAAACAGACTGGCTGAGTGAGTCCATGTTAGAGGAGTCATCCCTATTTTATTATCCATCCATCCATTTTCCAAGCCGCTTATCCTCATTAGCGTCGTGGGATGCTGGAGCCTATCCCAGCAGTCATAGGGCGGAAGGCGTGGAAACACCCTGGACAGGTCGCCAGTCCATTCCAGGGCAGACACATTCACAGCTAGGGACAATTTAGTAAGTCCGATTCACCTGACCTACAGGTCTTTGGACTGTGGGAGGAAACCGGAGCACCCGGAGGGAACCCACGCAGACACGGGGAGAACATCCAAACTCCACACAGAGGACGAATTTATTATACAAGTTTAAAAAAAAATCACCTATAGCCATAAAGAGGATGGAAAGGAAGAGAGAGGCGCCCTTATTTGTGTGAACCGGGCATAGAAGAGGTTTGGGCACGCAAGGCCGTTCCAAGGCTTTTGAGCAACTCCTATTACGCTGTTATCAAACCATTTCCCTGTCTTGGATAATGAGCCCCCTCTGTGACGAACTGCTGTAGGCTGTCTTCAGCCACCCATTTTCTGAACAGCAACTGCTCAACTCCATTGAAAACAAGTCAGCCAAGTATGACAAAAATGCATTAATAGACAGCAAAACATGACGGAATTAAAGTGTGCAGTCACAGTCATAATCAGCAGTGCTCCGGTGTGGGATATTTAAAGAGTTAGGGCCTCCTCATTGGTTGGGGGCTATGGAGGTGTGTGTGTGTGTGTGGGGGGGGCCCACGTATGTGTTGGTGGGGGCCAGAAGATCAGAAGATACCCTGACGTGCTCAAGGTGTGGCGAATGAGAACATGATGTAACCTCAGTAGTCAACAATATCGTCCATGCCGTCCTTATCCAGGCCCCAGGACAGGAGGAGAGGCCATGGAATTACTGTGTCATTTGGCACAGGCCAGCTCCATAACTGTCCCAACATCTTGTATGAGCGCTTCAGGAGAGTAAACAACTAGACAAACTCACACTCACATGCGCAGGCGCGCACACACACACACACACACACACACACACACACACACACACACACACACACACACACACACAACTCAACTCAACTCAGCGCCGTCTGCACTTTTGAGCCGAAGTTTCCATTCTTTGTTCACTTGTGAACTTTACAACAGGCGACTGTAAAAAAAAAGAAAAAAAAAGGAAGATAGGCATTTCCTCTTTTATGTGTGCGTCTTCAGTCAGGTTAGACAGAGGAGACAAAGAGGCTCATAAGTTTCTTAACTGAGGAACCTTTATGTCATGTCTTTGACCACAGCGGGGGTGTCCCAACCAACTAACCACATTGGTCCTTGTATTACAAAACACCCATCAACCAACCGGTTTCACTAGCTGAAGACTTTGCAAACAAACAAAGAGACGGCGGGCAGATAGACAGACAGCCCAAGACAGATAGAGTGATAAATAAACACAGAGCAGCTGGATTAAGTGTTGAGACACTGCTTTAGGGGTACATGGTTACCCCCCATATTGTGGACTACCATCCTAACTACATAGTTCTCGAACAGAGACCAAACTTATTTTGCCTTTTTTGATAGTCTTTGGTGAGAGCCATGTTGGCTTTTATGTATTCGTTCCATCAAGAGATTCCAACTTGGAAGAATAACTTCAGTAAGATAACAAACTAGTAGCATTTCAGGTAAGTTAGTCATACCCTCAGAGTGCCGAGATGGTGCGAAGGGTACCTACACCACAAGACATGCTGGGAACACACCACTCCATTCAAAGGCCGGATAAAACCCCAATTTAGCCTTCACAGTTGATTTTCAAGATCATGTAGAGTCTGCAACCGGTCTAGCAAAACAGGCCACCACAGACAGTCAGTACATGTTATATCTTGAAGTGTGCAGGGTTTTAACGCTCAAACTGCTCACCGCCCAACTGAGCCTTCGACCGGCCAGAGCCGTCATGATTATATCGAATATGTTTGATTTTTTTTTCTGACTGGAATCTGAACAAATCCGAGCTCATCGGCAAGTGTGTTCACTTCTAGGACTGCAGCTGGAGCTAACGCGCTCGTCTATGACTATGAGCCGTGAATGTCAATTGCTAAATTTGTGCTACAGAGTTTTTTCCCCCAGTTGATTAGGAGCTTAAAAGTCTGGTAGTGTGTTCCCAGCTCTATAGCGGTTGGTTGCAACATACCAGTGCTTTAAACCTTTAGCATAAGAAAGTGTGGCAATTGCAGACTTCCTTAAAAGCTCTCACCACATATGCATGCATGCATGCATGCATGCATGTATGTATATAGACAGACATCTATGTATGTTTTTATAGTCATCTTGTATGTACTATTCTTGTGTTGATAGTAAAGCCCGCATGTCTGTATATGACTTATTTAGCCAACTAATGTCTTTATTGATGTAGGATTATCAAACAAAAATGGCCAAATCAGATATTCAAATACATATATTTTTGTATATCTGAAGGTGTGCGTATGTATTTATGTATGTATGTATGTATGTATGTATAAGTGTGTATTGTCTTTCTATATCGGAGCCTTTAGTAGTCAGACACCACATAATCCCCAAGCATGCCTGTGCAGGTCGAGGTGCATGTTCAGATGACACACATAACACGACATTTGCAAGTGTTTTCCTATGCTAAATAAACACAGCGAAGCAGACAGACACTCATGCAGAATTTCCAAACATGTCGTGTCAATCACACACACACACACACACACACACACACACACACACACACACCTCCAACATGCCAGAAGAGACACACACATACATGCAAACACACAAAGGTAGAAACACACACACACACACACACACACACACACACACACACAGGTCTGGTTTTTGGGAAGTAGGACCCCAGGGTCAGAGGTGAACAACTGTGGGAATGCCGAGGTCTTGTAGCATGAAACTGTCACCATCCTGACAAACTGGCCTCTAACATAAACAGGCGAATATACAACAGCCTGGGACAATACCCCCCTGAGAAGAGAGCACAATAGTCCCCGGTCACTCCACACCAGGATGGGAACAATACCACACACACTGTAACAACACCGCGAATAGGCTTAAACCAACACGGCTCTAGGCTGGCAACACAAGGCAAAGCTTGAAGCAACACCACTCTCAAAGCAACACCACACAATGTTCAGTGGATGAAACCGCGCATCACAGCTGACGCAGCTGTGGGGTCTTCTGCAAGGTGGGCTGCAGCGCATGCTGTGAGTGACCGAGCCCTCTTTGTGTGACAGTGTGCATTGTGACATCTTCAGATGTTTGTGTTTTTCCCCCCCCACTCACAACGAACGGAAGGGGCGTTAGTGACGCTAAGGCCTCAGCCACCTACCTAAAAGATCGAACAAAAACTTCTTTGCATAAAGTCCTTTATTCAAATTACACCTTATTCACGTTAAAGGTACAATCAGCAACTGATGTACATAGCTGCCGTCAGCCCCACTTCTGCCTTTGTTTTGGTGAAACCTTGTAAACATTGTTCACTTTATAATTTGCAAATGAGTAAACCAGCAAATCCCACATTGCTTTCAGTTCCTTTTGAGGCTTTCAGTTGTCTCCACCCCCCCCCCAAAAAAAGGCCCAGTGGCAATCCAGTGTCGAGATACATCATGTTTTTTTGTTGTCAGTAGAGTGCTTGTTTTATCACAGTACTTCCCATAGCCGTGGCAGCATACACCACTGCAGATTGTACCTTTAAATTGCACAGATCTGTATCCCAAATCCCTTTAACCAGGCTGTGCCCTTTAACCAGTAATTAGTTGGTACCTATTCACATTCAAAAGGAAGTGGAGATATGCATATACAGATATGGACATGATGGAAAGAATGAATCAATCAATAGCTAAATAAGACATGCAAAAAGACAGGACAGGCCGAATTAATGACAGATTATAACTGCCACCTAGACTCAACCGGTTGGTCCGTTTCTCCAGTTCCAAGTTTGGTTTGCATCTTGACCCGCATTTTATTCAGACCATAAGGGTGAGAAACTGATAATAGTCCATCCAGCCATTATCCAAACCGCTTATCCTGCTCTCAGGGTCACGGGGGATGCTGGAGCCTATCCCAGCAGTCATTGGGCGGCAGGCGGGGAGATACCCTGGACAGATACCCTGGACAGGCCACCGGGCCATCACAGGGCCTATGCTGATAATAGTGGCGACTGTATATTCCTTTTCTGAGATAGTCTTTATCTGCAAAACGCTCAGGGTCTCAATGCAGCCATTTAGAGATACATGGTTACTTCAAGGAGAAAGTGTCCTAAATATCTGCTCATGTATATTCAGCCGATGAAGTGTGGCATAGGGCTAGCATGTTGATGCCCTGGTGCTTGTTTCCTAATAGGGCCCACCTCAGACGGAGGCCTGGACCTGAGCCTTTAGGCTAGCTGTGCTCTGAGGCCTGAGCCACAGATTCCCCTTTACGTCCAGCATGTTCACTATGATAAACCCTTAGAGGCATGTTAACACTCCACACACAACACGTCCACACATACACAAATAAATTTCATAGATACACACTGAAGACATGCAGACAGACTCACAGAGACCATGCTAGATATCAGCCTAGTGCTCAGGCCGAAAGGGTAAAAGTAAAAATCTTGCACCACAATGCATGCACACAACCCAGTGCATGGAAAATTCCTGTCGAGCAGCTTGCAAGAGGAAGGGAAGAGAGGGACAAAGAGCGGTGCGTGGCGCCCTCTAGTGTACAGATCATTAAACGGCCACTTCTAGAGTCTGATAATCTATGAATGATGAAACCACTCATTGGCTGTTGTCTTGTGTTTTCCTAACGGAGTGGAAAAGCAGGATAGAGGTTTAGAGGCAAAAACTGATTTTTCAAATAGTCATTCCACCACGCATGAACCTTCTGCACTCATCTATTCATGAATTCCATCGAAGCAATCCGGAACAGATGGAACGCAATTTCACATTTGAAAAATTGATTTCGACTTAAGAGTACAGTTGTGCTGAGTGACTGTGAGGGAGGCGATGCTGTTTTATTTGGTGACTTCAGAACTAGCAATCTGGTAAGAAATATGAAATGGTTTGTTGACGTCATAGACAAGAATATATATGTTAAAACAAAAGTATTTATCACTTGACCATCTTTTAACGAGGCCAAGAATTTTGAACTTTTTCAGTTTTAGGCATTTAGTTTGAACTTTTACCGACAAAAACTTAAAAATGGGTCACACAGTACAATGAGCATCAAATCCTGGATTGCCAATATTAGAAGCAACCTACAGTACAGGATGAACTGTATAGTCCTATTGGAAGAAGCTTGATTTTCATAGGGAATAAATTGTGAAATAAATAAATTACTAAATAACAACAAAATATCTCTTTATTTATATTATATTTATATACTATACTAATTTATTAATAAAAATAAATAATAAAAACATTTCACAGCAGCTGAAAAGGAACCAGTCCTGTTTAATACTGAGAGAGCGAGAGCGATGTGAGAACTAGTTTATTCAGGGCTGAACCGCACCACATGACTACCCTATCACTATTCTCCTAGAGTCTCCTGATAGGAGCAACAAAGGATTGGTGCTACGCCGAAGGTTGAAGCATGCATGTCAAGCAGGAGAGTGGGGTAATTACAATTTGAAACCACTGAATTGATTGTTTACGCCCCTCGATCTGCTTCGTGCGTTCCTTTCAGATGCAGCACTTTGCTGAACTTACTTTACTACTGTACTTCACGCTACTGTAGTCCTGTTCCTCTGCTTTAAATACTGCCCTATCCTCCTGCTTTCTGTGGGGTTTGTTGTCGGGGAGGAATGCAGGCCCTTGAAATGGCTGCCTTAACCCATCAGAATCCAACCAGACTGAGGGAACCCGGTTATAATAAACGACTATCATAAGCAATTTATTGTAAGAAAATTGTACTGGTTTAGTCTCATGAAGCATTATTGCAATGCAGGTACTGCAACCCTTGCCTGGACTGAAAACATGGAAGCTTTGGGTCAGGATGGTCTCAAGCAGTGTTTGTCACTGTGGGACGCTAGTAGTTTTCCAATGAAAGTTCTGGACCGAATACAGAGAAAGACAGTATTTGTTAAACCTCCCCCATCTCTCTCTCTCTCTCTCTCTCTCTCTCTCTCTCTCTCTCTCTCCCTCTCATCCCCAGGGTAAGAATATACTTTCTTTAACTCTGTTCCCCTCCTCCATATCATTCGTTTGCCTTCATCCCTCATGCCCCCCCCCCTCTCTATCATCCCCTCTCCTAACACATTTTCTCTCTCTCATTCTCACTTTTGCAGCACAGGCAGAAAACCCAGATATAATCCCAAGCCAGACAGACAGACACCCCCCCCAGTAACTGTGCCAACCAGCCCACCCCACCATGCCCTTCATGCCAGTGGTACCATGACGACTGCCTACTCTCTCAAAAAGCGCGTACCCAACGCGAGCCCATCCGCTCCCCCTTTTTCAGCCCTCCCTCTGTGCCAGGATAATACAGTCTTTAGATATTTTAGTTGGACAGCTGTTATTGAGAGACCTGATGATGCTAATAGGGAGAAATGAGCATGCAAAAAAAATAAATTATGACGGTTGTATGACAAATGTGCATGCAAGGGTTTTGACAAATACACTGGTAGCTCAAAAACATTTCTCCTTATCAGCTATGTAAGCTTCTATCAGGATTGACAGTGACCTACTTCTACACTTCCCACATGCCCCCACTCCTTTGGTCTTCACCAGTCTGCAGCAGACTGCACCAGCCTCTCTAGGCAAAGGCAGGCTGAGCCACACCGGGGGGAGGGGGGGTGATGGTGGCCGTAACAGGACGGAAGTTTGATACTTGAGCACGAAATGACCTCGTCTGGTTTCCAAATCATGTCCAGCATCTGACTCAGCCTCACATCCACCAGCAGAATCTCTGCGAATTCCTCTGAACGAGAAGTGAAGTAAAATATCTCAGCCTTGCTCGGCAAAACTGATGCGTTAGCCAATCAGCTCTGGTGTCCCCCTGTCCATACATCACCGTCATAACTAACCGTTGTGCTTGTATTTGCATCAAGTCTAGATTTAGATCCCAACTTATGTACTAGGAATGTAGCTTACCTGGTTACATGACTCACAGACATGTGAAACACAATACAACCCACACAAGTGCACGAAAAGGTGCTTCTCCGTGTCTGTGGGTGGGTAGCCGAATGTGGGTATGTGTCCGGGTCGCTGCACTAGCGCCTCCTCTGGTCGGTCGGGGCACCTGTTCTAGGGGGAGGGGGAACTGGGGGGAATAATGTGATCCTCCTCCCACGTGCTATGTCCCCCTGGCGAAACTCCTCACCGTCAGGTGAAAAGAAGCGGCTGGTGACTCCACATGTATCGGAGGGGGCATGCGGTAGTCTGCAGCCCTCCCTGGATCGGCAGAGGGGGTGAAGCAGCGACCGGGATGGCTCGGAAGAGTGGGTAATTGGCCGACTACAACTAGGGAGAAAAAGGGGGAAAATTCCCTCGGAAAAAAAAAGGTGCTTCCCTGAGGCTAGCTAGGACTTTGTTGATATGGTGAACACCATCACTGCTTTTGTACAAGAGCTGCTTAGCAGCAAAATAACAAAACAAAATCAGAAGCCTACAGGCACTGTAAGCCTGAAGGTTGTCAGAAGACTATGACATCCAGTGACAAAGGCCTCAGTAATAGCTCAGTAGCCATCCGGGCCACAGACCGGCCTGTATTGCGCTCCACACACACACGTCGAACTTAAGGGGGCACGATACCAATGCAACTAAAAGCTCCTGTATGAAGCTTACTCACTTAAGAAATGTGCCTCAATGGCTCAACATCGATTTCTTTGGCTTTCCGAACAACCCAGCGTCCCTCCCGGTCTTACTAGACTCTCCAATTGCTCCGTCTAGTCCAATGACAGCTGTAAATCTGGGGCTTTATTTCTCTATCACGTCTCTCATCCACTGAGCATCTCGTTGTGTAGTTACTGGGCAAAAGGTCACTGGCTGCTGCCGCTACTGCTACTTCCCTGCCCCCCCCCCCACACACACACCCCACACCCCCACCCCACCATGCAATTTGTCTGACCTGGTTTGAGTTTTTGCTTGCAGTGATCTCCCATAATCCATCAGATCTGTCCAGACCACAAGGCTCTCTCCATAGGTCCTGGCTCTATTGATACAGTAAGCAAAGGCAGCCAGGGGAGGAATAGAGCCACACACGCACACCCACACATGTATGCACACACAAAACAAAAGGCTCAGGAGAGAACGTCTCGCCACTATGACAGCAAGCAAAAACACACAAGGACTCTCAGAAACCTTTCTCATGCTCCACAGAGGAACTCTGACTTCTAAAACAGAGGAAAAAAACAACTTAAACCAGACTACACAGCACTCGTCTCTCACGGTGAAGGCTGACAAATACTAATGCAAGCGCTCGGCGGTCGTCTCCAGCTTTAACCAAGCATATTAACACCGAGCCCTTATACCCACCTGGATTTTCACAACATCCCATGGTGCACAACCTTTGGAAAACAATGTGACGATGGCTGTGCAGCACTCTAAAAGAAAAAGAAGAAAAAAAAACCTCTCTTGAAAACTCCTCGCCTGAAAACAAGAAATAAAGCAGCGACCGCACAAATAAAAGACGTCATCACTGCAGGCCCACGGGGCCTCCAAATGCCTTTCATGTGGAGACAAAAAGGCAGTCTGGTCTATTTCTGGGGCAAGGCTGAAGCAAGGAAGCCACTCCGCTTAATTAATCGCACATAAGTGTTTATTACAAGCACTGCCGAGTAATCCCAAACAGCCATAATTAGCGAAATAAGTACGTGTTAAAAAAATGGAGGGACTCATAACCTCTGAAACATCCTTCCTAAACATCCACAGCCTTGGTCTTCTTCAGGGTAAAGCAGGCAAGCCAAAGCCTCCTGACTGGAAACTAAAGGTGCAGGGGGAACTAAGGCAGTGAGTGGTCCATGTTGACTTTATGCCTACAATCTGTCATTTATTACTCGACACGTCCCACATATCCTGGATTTCCTTAACTGATTAGTTAAATTTTTTTGTTTGAGCATGTATCTGAAATGAATTGTTGACACCCCCCCAAAAAAAAGGTTCATTATAGAAACTGACCCTCTGCAGAGCTGTTCCACCTACTCTATGTATGAAACTATGTGTAAGAAGAAAAAAAAAAGTTTTACCCTTTTCTTGACAGCAATGACAGTTTTGTATGACTTGACCTTATTTGTCTTTATCAAATAAACAAATTTAAATCAATAAATATATTCATTTATCAGTTATTTATTTATTATTTATCAACTTATTTATCTTAAATAAATGTATTTACTTATTTATTTATTGCTTATTTATTTATCAACTTATTTATTATTATTTGAACTCTGCTTTACGAAAGGAGAGCCAACAGGGGCCATGTCACAAGTCGTGATAGTTTAATGCACAATGTGGTGGTTAGTGACATTTCAATTGAAACTGGGGTTTGAAATTATATATTAAAATTAAGATAAACGTTAAAAAAAACAAAAACGAAAGCACCCATCTACGAAGCAATGTATGACACAACACTGACGCTGCCCACTAACTAAATGTTCTCAGAATTCGTTTCATGGGACTGGATTGAAATTTAAATTGGAGTCGTTGAGCCTAAGTCAATGATCTCGTTAAAGGCCGCCCGCGAACACGCCACTAACCGAACAACATCAGCCCACCTCATGACGACAACAGGTTGATCTTAAGTGCAATTATGTTTTCAAGTCATTGTAAAAGGGACAACACAATGGTGTAATTACATAACACAAAGAAACCACTCTCTGTCTCTGTCCAACCAGCCAAGACTGGGCTCTTTCATCCAGTCAGGGAACATGGGGACCAGAGAGCGGCAGCCGATGTAGTCTGCCCACCCCCTTTTCATAGACTCAGAACAAATACTTGCTGTTGTCTCTTTGTTTATGTGTTTGAGTGTCTGCATGTGTGCATTTATGCCCATATAAGTGTTGAGGCAACAGCGCTCAATTAGGGTCCACCGTCTTGACGATCCCTACACAACCTTTAACAGCATCTGCTTACGTTGCCCCCCATGCTTGCAGGTCTGCACGGGTAAGCAGTTTTGGGCACAGTATGTTGACCCTACCGGACCCTTACACAAGGACAGCTTGTGGGAACATGACCCCCCCCCGTGCTGCAGAACTCTATTCTAGGCCGTGCCCCCATGACCCTTAATCTCTGGCACTGACAAATACTGGAGGATAAAAACAATACTGCAAACCCACCGACTTAGACCCGTGCCTATAACTGTCATCACAGCTCGTCTTGCATATTCACAGGGAAAAACAAACAAAAAAACAAACAATGAAATCGGCCTGCTCAGATTGCATAAAAAAGGCCAGCGATGCAGTTGTAAGGACAAAGGGAAGGTCTATTGATGTCAAGCTAACTTTTTTGCTACACTGACCCTTAAAAACGGATCACATCGATTATTCAACCATAAACATATCCAGCTGGAAAAAGTCACAAAAGACACAGCGATATGCTGCACGGCCCTACAGCTTTTCTAATACTGGTTTAAGTCGTTCTTGACTAAATCCCACAGTTGCAAGCTACACAAGTATTACAGACCATTATTCTCACCAAGCAGGAGGCCTTCCTCCTCTGGAGGAGGGAGGGGAGTTGACATAAGGAAAGGACTGTCTGTGCTTTCGAAGATTTCATCTTAAATCAGCAGATCTGTCGAAATGAGTGGTCTGTCTGGGCAAAAGACCCCTTTTTGATCCCCCTCCACCCCTGATGACGAAGGGAGAGGTGTGTGCGTTGTGAGGTGGCGGCGGGGGGGCAGCGTCAACCGTGGGACCAGAGCTAACTGAGCCGCTACACTGGGCTCATAAATGCAACCTTTGGCAAGCTCTCGGCAAATGCAGCTTAGCATAATTCAGAAATACCAGACGGTGTGTACTGCAGTGCACTGTTAAACCCGCAAAGCAGCTTTCTCTCTCTCTCTCTCTGCCCCCATACACCATCATCCAAATAAACTTGCACAAACAGGAATCAATACCATGCTTAAGCGGTCCGTTTCCTCGGAATCATAACACACTGCCCATGTTTTTATTCTGAAATAATTACATATCACACCTCATTAATTGCAAAAATTGTAGATTAAATAACTTAATTTTCAATTTAATGATTGAATTGTAAATTCAAGGGAATTAGGACAAAGTTTGATAAAATAGAAACGTATAGCTGTGCCAAAAAATTTGAATCAGCAAAAGAAATGCAAAGATACATAAAATATATGCAGTCCACCCTCCTCCTGTGTTTTATTAGTGTTTATAATAAATTGAGGAAAGAAAAAAAAGGGGAGCCGGAGAGCTAGTTCAGACAGATTTGTCAACACAGCAAAAATCCAGATTAAAACCAATGTAGGCCTCCCTGCAGCCAAGAGTACACAGTGTGCGTATTAGCAGACTGGACTATGAGAAAACATCCAACATCTAGTATTGATATAATATTGATGTCAACAGCTGGTATAGATGGACAATTATGGACAATTATGGACAGGCGCCGTCAGGTCAGCCTTACTGAAAGCCCCCCCCCCCCATGTAATACTACACCCCAACCTTCTGACCGGACAGACCATCACACCTGTCATGTGACAAATCAACAACACTGGGGTTTTACTGAAGACTGTGTCGGGCAGACCTGCAGAATCTTAGTGTCAGTTTCTACCTTTCAGCGATCTTTAATTTGCCCCTCTGGGACAACCGTATTACGGACATTAAGCAAAGCTTCACCGGCTATCGTGTCAGTATCAATTTCCTCCTCGGTGCCTTAACCACCTTCGTATTCTTTGCCACATAATGCCAGGCGTCCTATCACGGTGATGTTGGTGACCGAGCGTATTGCAACACATTTGCAGCAAACACTTCTCACACTCTTGGGAAAAAAGCAGCAGTGCTCAAAGTACAATGTGACCCAACTGTTTATTGGCATTTCAGAGAAAACCCTTGCGGGTGCAATTTGGAAGCCTTCTCTGGTGAAAGAGAAAAGTCAATTTCTTTATTTAGGTGGGGGGGGGGCTGCATTTAACTTTTCATTCATTTAGCAACTCATTATAATCGCTGATAGTGCATGACTGGTTTGGGATCATTGCATAATGTAGCCACCAGTTAGGCTACACATCAACAATGACAACAACAGATCTTTATGCATCTACAGGATGGGGCCCAAAGTTGAGAGAAACTTGAGAGCAGAATTGTTTGCTATCCTCTGAGGCAAAACATGATCATTTTTTAGTCAATCTACAAGTAATTCTCTTATCCAAAAGTCACAACAAGTGAAAACTAGAGTGTCGATGTAAATGTGAATGAGTGAAGCACAGCGGTATTTTGAGTTGAACTGTGAAAATAAGGATTTATATTTGTGACAGAATAACTTCCCCATTTACAACGGGTCATGATTCTGCCCTTATCCATAACCGAGATAACTTTTTTGGGGGGGGGGGCAGTTTCAAGGAAAAGAGTGTAAAGTGAATAAGCTTACAGCAAGTCTTTGAAATAAAGTAGAATACAATGGAAAATTACTTCTTATAAAACCTTCAAAACCTCACAGTATCCAAAAACAACCCCAAAACAAGGCTTTGGAAGTCACAGCACCTCATTAAATATAATAACCAATTACAGATATTTCAACCCAAATGAATAAATAATCCATGCATTGTACTGGTTCTTACACTCTTTTTGCCGTGCTTACAATACTGTAAAGTTCGAGTTAATGTGACCTTTCCTTTTGCAAAACAGACCTTTATAAATGAATATAAAGGACCCAAATCTTTTGGTTAATTGCTAAATAATAATTTAATGCCATCCTTTCACCATGGAATACAGCTTTTGAACAGCATCTTAAAACACACCTTGATCTGGGTTTTTTGCGTGATGTAGTTATATAAAAATCTACCATGTCAAGTGGGACTCCAAAACAACACTGGTGAGGACAGACAGAGATGATAATTTGCCAAATGCAAAATATCAAGGATTCACTTGGCCGATGAGAGCTGACAGGAGGCCTCAAGAGTCACTGCAGTGTCCAGCTAGTACAAATAAGCAGTGGGACAATATAGTCTTTAGAGGCTTGTTGAATATTGAAACTGATAGGAAAATGATCACCTATGTGTCTGCAGTGATTGCTCGACTGCAAAGCACATGAGGCATGTGAAACATCCATAACTATGTTCTCAGCAGTCATGTTGCTGTGAAGTCCATTCTCTTCGGTACAATTTGGGAGGACATTCTCCACAAGTGCACGATTATCAACTTAAAATTCTTGGCTCTGAAGAACGTTTACAGTCTGTTACAGAGCAAATTGTATTCAGAGATTCTGCCAACTCTTCTGTTTACCACCCATTTATTCCTGCACCTCGTCCTTCTTAATTCCTTTGCTGGATATCTAATAAATGCTTTGAACCTGACTGTGAAAACAAAAATACTCCTACCACATTTGACAATGTTCAGTGTTTGACAGTGGACCTTAAACCATTCATACATCTTTGAAGTAGCATTTCCATTTTTTTAACTAACCCTTTAAAAAAAACGAAAAGCGAAATTAAGATAATGAGCCCAAAGGAAAATGTTGCACTTATTAGTAGGCTTAAAGATGAATGTGATGTATATATATATGGATTTTACGGCCATTAAACTTTGGGCAATGTGGAATATATACAGTATAATGGAGGTATATGATTTTTTGTCATGTTGTATATCAACAATGTCGATTCTTAACTTGTGTTTTTGTGTGTACATCCATATCTGTGAGCTTTTTGAGAGTTCATGTAAATGATATGTCGCAGCGATTTAATGTTAATGAGCTTATGTTGCCTCATTGCAAGAGTCCAATCAACTTGATAACACACAAATTGGGCAGCATTGAGATACTGACTCATTAACATATGTTCAATATCGTTAAAAAGGTGCAGGGAGGAGCAGATGGTAGTATAGCGTAATAGTTTAAGCAGAAGGAGAAAAACCTATGCAAGCCTGGCACAGGTTTATTCTATAGGGCTTGGTTTTACAGCCACAGGGTTTATTGGTGTTCTTAACATAGACTCTCTCGATCTGAATGTTGGGAGATGGCCTACCTGGACAGTCTGCAGAAGCCAGATGCATCGCTCCCTGACGTCTTCAAAGGGGCACCGTTTGGATAGCATGAGCAGACGAGCCAGGATATCGTTTAGGTCGTTGGTGGGTGGGCTGGCCGAAGCAGGTGGCAACGGAGCCAAGGCTGGTATCGGCCCGATGTCTTCAACTTTCCTCATCACCTCCTGGCGGATATGCTCCATGGCTTCATCTCTGGAGCTGGCATCACGGCTGCCAAGCCCATCCCATCTCGCCATCGAGTCCTGGTCCTGCACATCCATCTTTGATGTAGGCCTTGTGGTTTCCTTATGGTTTCCTATGAAAGGCTGGATGCGGGGATCACACACACGCACAAATTAAACGGCTCACATATTGGCGTTTTACTTACCATCGCATCAACCAGGTGTTTTCTATAATAGATTACCTGGTCGTGCGCCCTCCAGTACAGTCTACAGTCTCCAGTGTCTATCACTACATGACATTGCAGGAGTCAGGTATCAAGTCATTGCTTCTTTTCTTCTTCTTTTTTTCCTCTCAACATTTTTAACAATATGTGAAGAGTTAAATGTGCACGATTAGCCGTGAACTTCTAGAAAAACAAATTATAATGCATTTACCAGTTTGATAAGCACACGGCACACATCGACTGAAGATAACAGTAAAGTACTGAATGATTATTGCTGGAACAACAGTCATATCCCGATCACAATGTACAAGGAGACTCCTTGCCAAGCTCTCACAGTGAGTTAAGCGAATGGTCCCATTCAATGTCTTCGTCCCTGCTTCTCCCTAGTCTTAAGGCTTAAAAAGGTGTTCGTGACAGAGATACCGGTGAAGTACTGCTGAATTAACCCCCAAAAAACATTTCCACAAACATGTCCTCCACCACGACCAAAAGGCAAAGGGTGACATTATTAAATACTCACTTTTTCCTCCACATTCTTTGAAGCAGGTTTTCGACTACAGGACGCCTTGCCACAGCACTGACCACTAGTCCTCGGTAAAAACTAATAGGAGGTTACAAGTTGGGGGTAAAAAGTTGATTGGCATGCTAAATGTCCAATGACAGACTTAGCAGACTTTGTAGGGCGTCTCTACGGGATTTTCAACGAATGAGCATCTGGTAGGGCGTTGTTATGTTCGTGAGAGAGAGGCTCATGGGAGTGTGATGCTCTCTACACATCCCGACACTTTGCACTTCGTGAGCAAGAAAGCCATAAAAACTACAACTCCCGTCAAACTTATCGCTAACAGTAGCCCCCCTTTTCTTGTTTATCAGAAATAAGAAAGGGTTAGAGAGAGGATCAGAGGTGCTGTTCACTGGTATTTGCTTCCATATAGAAACACACATCTTTTTCAGAATTTGCAGTCATGCAGTCAGACAAAACTTGACTCGGATATCTGAAGTAATTGCACAAGTATCACTATTTAACATGTCAACCTGCAGCAAAGTGAGTTCCTATTGTAATGCAAATATAGGGGGAAATCATCCTCGGGTTTATTCATGGATTTTAAAAGTGCAAACCTTTCAAAAGCAGGCAGTCGCATGGCCAATGCAAATGCGTATCACGATAGGCCAAATATGAATATGTAACTGCATTGGCATTGTACTGCTAATTGAACAGCCAAAAGCCAAGGGGTTTGCGGAGACTATGAAAGCCAGATAATATATGATATGATGTACATAATAAAAAAAACACTATCCATGCAACATTTTTCAGAGAAATAATTGCGTTACATCCTATGCCGAAGGAGGGGGAGGGGAGGGCGCAGGCGGAAACAGAGGGCAGCTACAGCGGAGGGAATTTTAAAAACACTCCCATGTCTCCATGACAGCTGAGCCCAGAAGAGAGTGAAGATTTAGACAAAACCCTTGCTGCCATCTCAATCGCTAGACCGGAAGCGTCGTATTAGTTTTGAAGGGAGTATCGTGAGCTGCGTTACATCATGGAGACCTACCAAGATCAGGTAACATTCAAATACAAATTAAGAAAGTCGACGCCAGGCGCTAAGTTGGTTAACATTAGCTTAGCCTAATGATAACCACCGACCACTGGGGTTCCCTTAACTTGAATCCTTCGTTACACAAGGTAAATCTCAGCAGTTTGCCACATTACGTCGTCTAGCTAACGCTGCTAGGTTAATGGTTAAGCGAAATGAACGCTGCCAACAGACAAGTTAGCAAGTAACTTGTGTGTCAATGGGAGCTGTCGATATTAGCGTGTCGGCTAATCTAGCTAGCAATGTCGGGGTCGTCGGTTTATTAGCGTCAATTAACTGCTAAACGATAGCAAGCCGTGCCTGTTTTGAAATTAAGCTCCTCATTGCGCAATTAAGCAGTAATTTGCACACTTTGTTGCATTACAGCCTGTCAAGTAACTTCTTTCTCTTTAGATTTTAGACTCCCCCTCTAAGAACAGTTATATTGGAAGCTATTACCAGCCTCCTGACAGGATGCTGTCAAAACCAACTGAGATGGAGGCCCCTTTAATCCCAATGAGCACGAACCTGCAGAATCTGAGTCCTCGGGTATCGAGGACTACACCTGATGTTGGCAGCAAAGGTATGCCTCGGATCTCTTGTTTTTTTAATATATGATTTATTTATAAGATTTTCAACACATACAAAAACATAACATAGCATAACATAAAACACATATACATACTTTTTAAAAGAAAGCAACAAAAAAACCTTTCAAGACAAGACAATTTGGTGACAGTAACATACTATACATACTGTGTGCTTTTTATATGGGGAAAACAGGACTCAGCCAGGAAGTGCAAGATGTTGGTACAGTGCGGGGGGGGGGGGGGAGATACCAAGTCAATGGGGACAGAATCCAGTTGGAGGGACCTGACAAGTCCCAGGAGGGATTGCCAGAGTTGATAAAATTGTCCATTAGAGCCATGAAGGGAGTGTTTAATTTTCTCCAACTTCACAAAGGATAGGGCATCCTTTATCCAATGGGTATGAGAGGGGGAATGAGGGCTCTTCCAGTGCATCAGAATAACACGCCTCGCTAATAATGTGAGAAAAGCTACAAGTTCCACAAAATAGGACGGCAATGATTTCGCCAGTGAGTAGGACACCAAACAGGGCAACTAAGGAAGAGGGGTGGATATAAGTAGACGTGATAGCTGAAAGGAACTCAAAAACCGACTTCCAAAACAAGGACGGTGCAGGACAAGCCCAGAACATGTGGATGAGATTAGCTGGTTCTGAGTGACATTTATCACAGTATTGATCAGTTCCAGGGTAGATGCGGGCTAGTTTGCTTTTAGACCAGTGCACTCTATGAACCACCTTACACTGTAAAACCCCATGACGGGCACAAATACACGATGTGTGGACCCACCTCAAAACTGACTGCCAGACCTTGAGCTCCATTTCAATATTGAGATCCTCAGACCAAGTCCTGCGTAAATGATCAGAGGACGAGGGTTGGCATGTGAGGAGAGTGTTGTATATCTTTTAAATAGTACCTTTGAGTCCGCGGTGGTGTAGCGGTCTAAGCATCGGCTTTGTGTCGATGCAGTTGCCCACTGGGGACTGGGGTTCGCACCCCGGTCTCGTCAGATCCGACTATGGCCGGACTCGATGAAGCAGCAATCATTGGCAAACACTGTCTTCGGGAGGGGGGCGGAGTCGGCTTGTGTTCGTCACGTGAATGCATCCCTGGTGTGTCGGAAAAAAGCAGTGGTTCGGCCTGGAGTCGCCTTGTCACGAAAGTGGGGAGGCGCCTCCTTCGAGACTGCCGGCCGGAGAGATGCAGTTGGCGAACGCATGCGGTACGAGGGTGGGTGTTTGAATTAAAATAGGGATCGATTGGCCACTAAATTGGGAGAAAAAAGGGAAAAATCAGAAATAAATGTATAGTAAATGGTACCCTTGAGGTAAGGATTAATATTAAGATTGGTATCGACCAAGGTGGAAGGAGGGATAGCAGGGAAGCGATTGCAAATAAAGTCTTGTATTTCCAAGTATCTGAAGAAGTGGATCCTCTGCAGGTTAAATGCCCTGGTTAACTGATCAAAGGATGCAAGTATGCCATCAATGTAAAGATTCCTCACAGAAGCAATCCCATGGTCTGCCCAGGTTGCAGAAGCCCAATCAGTGACAGAGGGAGGAAACAGAGGGTTGGAGTGTACGGGGATGAAAGAGGTATTGCCTGGAGTCTGAAATGACGTCTGAATTGAGGCAGCCTTCTCATTTTCCCTGACCTGATCTACAAACCCCAATTTCAATGAAGTTGGGACGTTGTGTAAAACGTAAATAAAAACAGAATACAATGATTTGCAAATCCTTTTCGACCTATATTCAATTGAATACACTACAAAGAAGATATTTAATGTTCAAACTGATCAACTTTATTGTTTTCTTGCAAATATTCACTCATTTTGAATTTGATGCCTGCAACACGTTCCAAAAAAGCTGGGACAGGGGCATGTTCACCACTGTGTTCCATCACCTTTCCTTTTAACAACACTCAATAAGCGTTTGGGAACTGAGGACACTAATTGTTGAAGCTTTGTAGGTGGAATTCTTTCTCATTCTTGCTTGATGTACGACTTCAGTTGCTCAACAGTCTGGGGTCTCTGTTGTCGTATTTTGTGCTTCATAATGCGCCACACATTTTCAATGGGAGACAGGTCTGGACCGCAGGCAGGCCAGTCTAGTACCTGCACTCTTTTACTACGAAGCCACGCTGTTGTAACATGTGCAGAATGTGGCTTGGCATTGTCTTGCTGAAATAAGCAGGGACGTCCCTGAAAAAGACGTCACTTGGATGGCAGCATATGTTGCTCCAAAACCTGTATGTACCTTTCAGCATTAATGGTGCCTTCACAGATGTGCAAGTTACCCATGCCATGGGCACTAACACATCCCCGTACCGTCACAGATGCTGGCTTTTGAACTTTGCACTGATAATCTGGATGGTCCTTTTCCTCTTTAGCCCGGAGGACACGACATCCATGATTTCCAAAAACAATTTGAAATGTGGACTCATCAGACCACAGCACACTTTTCCACTTTGCGCCAGTCCTTCTCAGATGAGCTCAGGCCCAGAGAAGCCGGCGGCGTTTCTGGGTGTTGTTGATATATGGCTTTCACTTTGCATGGTAGAGTTTTAACTTGCATTTGTAGATGTAGCGACCAACTGTGTTAACTGACAATGGTTTTCCGAAGTGCTCCTGAGCCCATTTGGTAATATCCTTTACAGAATGATGTCGGTTTTTAATGCAGTGCCACCTAAGGGATCAAAGGTCAGGGGCATTCAATGTTAGTTTTCAGCCTTGCCACTTACGTGCAGAGATTTCTCCGGATTCTCTGAATCTTTGATGATATTATGGACTGTAGATGATGAAATCCCTAAATTCCTTGGAATTGTATGTTGAGAAACTTTGTTCTTAAACTGTTGGACTATTGGCTCACGCAGTTCACAAAGTGGTGAACCTCGCCCCATCCTTGCTTGTGAACGACTGAGCCTTTCGAGGATGTTCCTTTTATACCCAATCATGACACTCACCTGTTTTTCAATTAACCTGTTCACCTGTGGAATGTTCCAAACAGGTGTTTTTTTGAGCATTCCTCAACTTTCCCAGTCTTTTTTTGCCCTTGTCCCAGCTTCTTTGGAATGTGTTGCAGGCGTCAAATTCAAAATGAGTGAATCTTTGCAAAAAACAATAAAGTTTATCAGTTTGAACATTAAATATCTTGTCTTTGTAGCGTATTCCATTGAATATAGGTCGAAAAGGATTTGCAAATCATTGTATTCTGTTTCTATTCACGTTTTACACAACGTCCCAGCTTCATTGGAATTGGGGTTTGTTATAGATACAGTTAAAATCTGTTATGTTTGACTGTTACAACAATAAATTGGTTATTTTACTCCTTTGTAGCTGTTATTGATGCGCTGAAGACCCTCCAGGAGAAGATCAGGAGGTTGGAGTTGGAAAGGAAGCAAGCAGAGAAGAATGTCCTGCAGTTCTCCCAAGCCGCTCAAAAATATGAGCGACACACCGAGTCTGCCACTGCACACAGCCAAGCATTACACAACCCCCCTCAGACAGACAACCCCAACAGAAAAGGTAAAAAAAAAAGAGAGGGATAGAAAACCAGAGGCTGCTCTGATACAGTCTAAATGCCTGCAATTTAAATGAAATTATGTTTAGGCATACGAAGAAAATGAGAATGATTAACTTCAAACATCTTTATGCATGCTCAATAATCCAGGTAAGTAAATCAAAGAAAGTTGAATCAGTTCATCTGGATACGTTTATTGACAGATGCGTTTCATCACTGTGATTGCAAACATTCCCAAATCCTCTGTGAATAGTACACATGGCCATTGTCTACTACTACTACTTTCGGCTGCTCCTGTTCATCCTGTGATCATCCGTTTCCATTTTTGCTGTCCTCTACATTGTCCTCTGTCACACCAGCCACCCGCATGTCTTCTCTCACCACATACATAAACCTCCTCTTTGGCCATTCTCTTTTCCTCTTCCCTGGCAGCTCCATATTCAGCATCCTTCTCCCAATATACCCAGTATCTCTCCTCCACACATGTCCAAGCCATCTCAATACACACATGGCCATTTTAACTCTAGTTAATGGCCCACTGAGGCAAATCTGTGATAATGGGCTATGCAAATAAAATTGACTTGACTTGATGCCCGTATTTGCATATGAAACTGATGGTTGTTTTCGGTCGTTATGCCACTGTATTGTTAATAAGGGTGGGGATACCTGCAGTCAGTTCAGACTGAAGAGGTCACTTAGATGAGTGATGAAATGTATCTGTCAATAAACGTTGTATCCAGGTGAACTGATTCAGCTTTCTCTGATTAACTTCAAACCATTCACATTTGGTTTGTTCTTGCCTTTTTTTTCCCCCCCTAGGGTTGTCAAATATCTCCTCCCCCATAGTTTAAGGCCATCTCACCCCTTAAATATATTGAGGCACATTCACCTGACCCATAGACAAATTTGTAACAAATTTGTGGTAAAGTAATGGAGATGGCTGCCATTAAGTATAGCTAAAGAATAGAGGGTTCATAGTGCGAAGTAAGTCAGCCAATGCTGTTATTATTTATCCAATAATAGGCCTTTATGCTTATATTATGCTTATAATGTATATATTATATATATGCTTATATTATGGTTATTATTATATTATATTGCTATATTGACATTTGTCTAGTCTAAACAACGAAACTTTCTGTTGACAATCATATAAAAAAAAAAAGATTGTGTGTGCGTGCGCGCGCGCGTGTGTAGAGGGTATGCTGGTGACGTCACAGATGCGGAACTCACAGCGGTAATGCAGCACTGAGTGGCAAAAAGACTGAGTGGCAGCGTTAACGTCCAGCTTGAATACAGCGAAAACGCATCTAAAATGGGAAAGAGCTGTTGTGCGATAGACCGCACTAATAGATTTCACAAGAAATCGGAGTTATGTTTTTACAGACTGCCGAAAGATAAGGTAACGAGAAACAAATGGATCGCTGCAATTCACAGAAACAACTGGAATCCATGCACCGAATCGTGGATTTGCGGTTCCCATTTTGTGTCAGGTAGGTTAACGTTAGGCTATGTTGGATTTTTGGGTAATGTTAAATGGTAAACTCATAAAGTCATATACTGTATTGACTACTCATCAATTAATATTTAGCATCTTTCATAAGTTTTTGTCAGCATATTTTTTTTAAAAACGGCCTTGTGTTGTGTTCCACAAACAAAGGGGGGAATGGCTGGCTTAACGTTACAGTTTTCACAGTTGTAACTTAATAAAATAAAATAAATATTTGTACAAACCTGTCCACATAGAACCAGAATGTCCATCGGTGTCCTCATCAGTTTAATTTCGCCAACAAATCCCACCTCGAAGTACAACCAAGCGTCAAGACTTTTGTATACCTTCAGGCTTTGCTTTGTGTATTTCCCTGGCGTAGAAATCAAGTACATATAAATATCAGGAAACTCCATTTGTGGCCAAATGTTAATGTCCATGGACCACTGGTTAATTGGTAAGCTGTACGGGTCACTGTCAAGTCCAACTTCCTTTAATTTAAGCAGATAATCTTGCGTTATAATCCCGGTTTCACTGTTTCCCCTACTAGAAGCAGCCATGTTGCAGGATGTTTTGCCACTCACTGCCACTGAGGGGGCATGTTCCAGTGGGAAAGTGACGTCAATGCATACCCTCTATACTTGAAGCTATATGATGCCACCTGCTACATACTTAGGCCTGCAGTCAATAGTTAGTATGGACATGGGCTACAACTACACCACATCAGTCAGCAATCATTTTTTGCATTTGTGGCTGCTCGCTAATGAAAGCCACAGAAGTCAGTATCTGCTACCTCTACTTCCTCTTTACTGATTTTGTGAGTAATAGACACTCTTATGTCACCAACTAAATTTGTGTGTGTGTGTGTGTGTGGGCGGGGGTTGGCATGCACGGAACAGAGCTGTCTTCACATCTGCAGTCTGCAGAGGCCCGCTGTCAGGTCCTTGAGAAGCAGCTGGATTACATGAGGAAGATGGTTGAACAAGCTGAGAAGGACAAGGATGCTTTGACAGAGAAACAGGTAGCTTGAAAGTGTGAATTATGGGAAAACTGCAAAGCCAGTGTTACTCATAAATATCAAGTTTGTCTTCACTGTGACCCTGATGTTAAACACACTTGGATTACCATGAGGGATTTTGAGCAATTTTTGTTTTTATATTGTTCTTTGTGGCTTGGCCAAAAATGAAGACTTAGCTTGAGTATAGCTTTACTGTCTTTAAATCCCATTAGTATTAATTCTTTCACCTAATAACAGGACACATTTATTTCCCCTGTCCCTCTGTATGTTTGTTTGCTATGTTAAATACTGGCAATGTGACAGGAGACCTTGTTACTAAGCACCCACATCACCTCTCTCTTCCTTTGACCCTTACTGGCAGGCTTTACTTCAAAAGCAGCGGCTGCTGAGCAGCTCAGACGTCCAAGCTCAGCATGAGAAGCTGGAGAAACTGGAAAAAGAATGTGTCAAATTGAGTGAAACCCAAACTTTGGCAGAGGTACTTGTGGCAGGGTTTTCAAGTCATTTGCCTTGTCAGCAAATTATCATAGCCCAAGATTTATATCAAATTTGATATTTTAAAGCATGAATATGAATGTGTTCCTCGCAGATGAAAATAGCAGATCTGGAACGGAAACTGTTGATGGAGGAGCATGAGCGTAAGCTTGTGCAGGAGAAAGCAGACGAGGTCGGTTTAACATCAGACACACACACACACACACACACACACACACACACTCTCCACTTTGCAATAGAATTCTGGACCAGCTCTGACTGTGCTGTTACTGTGATGTTCCCAGCTACAGAGGGAGATGGACATCAACCTTCGACTGTCTCCCCCAGCTGCTGAAGAGATAAAACCAAAGAAGACCAAGGGAACCTCCAGGGTAGTTTCTTACTGTTTACAATTTACTCTTTTTAATTTTATGTTGGAGAGTCTTTTCCATGTAGTTCTGACAAAATCCATTTTCTACCTCAGAAAGTCACTTCCTCCACACAGTGTGAGCCTGCATCACTAAGCAGCCTCCAGAGCAAACAGATCCCCTTCGTTGCTGGAACAGTAAGTATGCACCAATGTAGAAAGTCACTTCCTCCACACAGTGTGAGCCTGCATCACTAAGTAGCCTCCAGAGCAAACAGACACCCTTTGTTGCTGGAACAGTAAGTATGCACCAATGTCTCTGGTCTAACCATAAGAACGGCGTTTCCTTTAAAATCACACCATTCCTCTTCGTTTTCTGCCTTCTCTCTCTTTCCCTTTTGAAGTCAACGAGCCCCAGCCATTCAGTCCATGCCAATGTGCAAAGCATCCTCCACATGATGAAGCACCACCAGCCACAGCTGTGTGAGCGAGTGCGCTCCTTGCACAGGTCTGGCTGCAAAGCAAAGCGAAGCCTCCACAGGACCCTCGCTGCATCCTCCACTGCACCCAGTGAGCGTGAGACTTGGAATGGACCTGCTCAGTCCCTGGACTCCCTGTCTGACCTCCTGGTGGCTCTGCAAGATGAGCTAGGACAGATGAGTTTGTGAGTACACGGCTATTCACTGGGTGCTTGGTACAATATGTGGACATCCAAATGACACAGACTAACATGCCAATTAGGCCAGAGACCATTTGTAGACATAACACATTAACCGTGTGTGTGTGTGTGTGTGTGTGTGTGTGTGTGTGTGTGTGTGTGTGTGTGTGTGTGTGTGTGTAAATGTGTGCGTGCGTGCGTGCGTGCGTGTGTGCGTGCATGCGCATGTTAATCAGCGAACACCAGGAATTAATGCGTCAGATAGATGTGACACATCAGCAGGAGCACAGGGAGGACCTGGAGAGGGAGCTCGAGGACTTGGTCATGAAGATGGAGGAGAAGGGAGCTCAGATCACTAAACTCCGCAAACACCAGCAAACGGTAGGCAAACTTATTGAGTGCAACTCAGACGCTGGCCAGTAGACAAGCATCACCAACCTCATTCTGAGCTCTCGTTGGAGATATTTGTGGTTATCAGTAAATTTTATGAATGCCAAAATGAAGTGTAAAGTATATTGTGTCCTTGTCAGTGTGATATAGCTTCTAACCATCCTTAACACTTATGAGCAATCATAGCATGAAAAATTGCCCCCACTAATACCAAAAATTGGCGTCCTGATTGGTCTAAAGCATCTGGAGACTGTTTGCATTTTCCTACGTATCTCCTCTCCTCACAGGTCCACAAGCTAACCCACAACATCCAGCAGAAAACCAGCAATAAGCACAAGGCCAAGAGGGTGGGTGGGATTAGACCACCTCTCCCTTCCTCTGTCAGGGATAAGCAGCAGGGTAGGAAAGGCCGGGCAGCTCCAAACAACCTGCAGCTCCTCCGAGAGGCACAGAAGTTCCGCAGCAGCCTGAAACAAGACGACATTTCCTGGGAGACATAGGACCCCGTCCATAGGGCTTTCATCTATATGCTGACAGAATCAAAAACTAATTGTTTGTCTTCAGTTTATGATAGAGGAGGGAATGAAGAAGAGAGCATTTGACTTTCAGTGACCATCTTTATTATGTGCTGAGGATGCAATAGGTGGTTGATTTAAATGGAGGACTACACACACATACACAACATATACAGGGTCCGCCATATATGGCTTTGTATGGATTTTGAACTGTGACCTTGACCAGGTCCAACAGTGAAGATGATTTGTGTGTATGGAGAATGTCTTATTTTGTTTGTCATTTTGTCTTGGATGAAAACCCTTTTGTTTCGTCAATTGGTAATTCTTTTAGTATTTTTAAGAATTTGATAAAGCTTTTTTTTTTTTTTTAATGGTTTCATACCAAATTAGATGTCAGCTGTCACAACATATCTTGGCCTTTTCTTACTGTTTATTTACACGTGCCTACCCTGTCGTCCATTGTTGGCCTTTTTCTGACATCATGCAGTCAGCCTCTAGATGGCAGCACTCAACTTCAATCTTAACTTCTAAAGCTGACTTTAGCCATGGTATTTAATGTAATACTCACAGTATGTGAACTAATAAGATATAACTGGCAATGTTGCAGGAGACATTAAGCTACTGCTTTCTCAAATATCATTTGTTCAGTCAAATAAATCTCTGGAAAATGGAGTTAAGTGTCCTGTTTTGAGATTGTCAACCACCAGCTGACCCGGAGCAGCTGAGCAAATGACCACGGGTCTGAGGGATGTGGCAGATGTGTTTTTGTGCTTGTCTTTTGTGTCATGAGATTTGCACTTTTTTTTTACATTTTCAGCATCCAAATGAGCAAAACCTCTGCTGAATCTGATGCGAGGCCCTACATATTGTAGATGTAGACTGATTCCCAGTCACAGGACACATTTCTAGCATGGTTGAATGTTGTGGGTTTGTGTATGTACACTTGTGTTCAGTTACCCAGCTACCAACATTCCAGTGTTATCGCTTCACCCCGGTCCTCGGTCACCACACACAAGCATCTTGTGAACACACGCAGCAACTTTTACCAACATAAATCCCCCAAATAACTCAATAACCAACTGTGTGGCATCAGGTTGAAGTTATACTTTCTCTTTTCCTCGGGATAAAGTGGAACGCGTCCCCTTGTTGCAGTGGAAAAGGGTTTCAGTCGTGCGAGGAAAACAGCAGGCTGATATTAAGTTCAGCTTTGTTTCACTTCATTGTTTGGCAAGCGTTGCTTGGTTCTGGTATTCTCATTGTGATTCAGGGCTCACTGCATGATTTAGCATAGAGGGGAATGGAGTGAGTTAGTGCATGAGAGAGAGACTGAATCATTGGCTTTGTTTCCCTGTGCCTCTATATTTGATTACAGAGCATGGCTGGACACAACAATCAGGTTAGCTCTGGCAAATTCAAGCCATGGCCCTGCCACCCAAACACAGCTCTTCCCTCTTTTTTCTGTCAAATGCTTCACCCTTCTGACCCATGATGCAGGACTCCAAACTCCTCTTTCTCTATGGCAGCAAAGTAATTTCGGAGGCTTTCCTGCAAAGTGCAAACACATGTTTGTTTGAGTCATCACGTGGGGGCTAAAGTTAAAGTTGTGGCAAATAAAACAGTTTAGGCAACTAAATCGTCTTTGGTTACGCTTAGCGTTGAGGGAAACAGAACTTGGGGGCTCATGGTTACCTCATAATGTGTTTGCCCATTGCAAAAAAAAGCGGAGTACCTTTAATATGGCAGTGAAACAGCAACTGTGTTCAGAAAAACAGTGTAATGTTCTGAATCGAGGATGTCCTTGACTGAAATTGAGCAGCCATGCAGTTCACCATTACTGTCCGTCATGGCAGGGGCTGTCAATTGTTTTTAATGGAAATACTGGAGATGGGGGGGGGAAAGGTGTTTGTGGTTGGCCAAAAGACCCGCGTCCTTCCTGCAACAACTCTTGTGCTTCTGGGAAAACAAGTGTGAAAACCTGCTGTGAACTCTGGGCCTCTGGAAGCAAAATGCTCAGCGTGTGTGCGCGCGCGCGCACACACACACCTTATTCAAGAATATTCTCGAGTCAGCATGTGAACACATGCATACACAAAAACACTTCCTGTAGACCAATCATTTCTGCGACATAAGCAAGACTCGTTGTGACCTTAGGAACCGACCATGTGCGCCGTGGAGAGCACAGCGCTGTGCACATTGCCATCATCCGTCTGTGCACAAAAGACAGCCAGGGGTCGATAAGTGAGAAAAGGAAGATGTTTTCGTGAGTTTTGATCCCCCTTTAACAGATATATGATTGCGTCGAATCAAATTAAAGCAGGGCCGTGGATGTTTACGTATGGCCGTGACATAAACTTTGGACCCATTTCCTCTGGAATGTCCTGTTTGGATGTGCGCACACTCTTGACGAGAGGTCGCGATATAAAAGCAGAGTAAACGGTTGGCGCGTTCTACCAACGCTGCAGTTCGCTGGGCCAGCGGAAGTTTTGTTAGTCAGAAAGTGAGCGCCTTCTTTGTGTTGTACCGTAGATATGAGGATGGGCACAAAACACAGCCGTTTATGTATGATAATTTATCAACCTACAGGAGGCACTACTGCACAGCATTTGGTCCAGGTAAGCAGTAGTAATTTCAGATCGTTTCCCCAATTTCACACAGCTACAGTAGGCCCATGTATACATTACATATATGACATCCACACCGATCAACTAAGAGGAAGGAGAGGCTGGAGACGAGTGCAGGGTTTGGAGGTGTAACAGGTCCCATGGGGTCACTGCTAAAACGAGGTAACCCATGTCCACACTGGTCACGTTTTTCGGTTCCCCAAGCGAGCGCTGGATAATCGTGTGGATACAAATCAATTACGGAAGTACCGACACGAAGCATCGCTCATCAGCTCGTCCCCCAAGGAACCAAAGGCAAGCAGCTAAAATTTGCAACCAACGCAGTTTTCAAAGCTAAGGGACGGTGGATTGTTGAAGACCGGATGTGACTAAACTGTACATGATAATACAAAGAGGCGCTGTTATAAATCTTTTGCTAAGCAGCAGTTTGGTTTGATCCGACGTGGTGGTGGTGGACTCGGCCTTGATCTGGTGTCAATTTCAACAGAGTGCGTGTTGACACAGCACCGATCGCGCACCAAGTCTCGTTACCTGGGCGACTCTTCCTGTTCAACGTAACCATGGAGACGACGCCTTCCTCCCGAGGCACGGCGGCGTCACCTTACCCCGCCATCGATTTGTCGTGTAAATTGTTAAGCCTGCAAGAAAGTTTACGCCACTCTCAAATGAAATGTAAATTATTTAACAACTCAAACTTTATTGATTTAAACATTGTCAAACTAAAAGGCAACACAAAAAAGAGGCAAGAAAAACAAGATTCGAGGGAACAAAAGGACACGAAACAAGCATAAAACATTATAGTAGGCAATGTGGCACCTGCAAGTGTCTCCATATTACTCCGCGTGTGTGTCGAAGTGGGGTAAGAGAAGAGTCGGAGTCACACCGACAAGACCGGTGGTCTCTAATACAACTGGCGGAAATTATGGCAATATGTGCATATGCATCAAGGCAAGAGAGGGGAATTTGAAAGCTTTTTCAGTTATCGTTCTTGGGAGTTCTGCGCTGCAAGAGTGAAAGCTGGTGTGAAGCCGTGAAGAAGAACAAGCAAGCTGGATTCAACATTTTGAATTCAGAAAGGTGACAAAGGACAGTCCTGTCCCGTAAAAGGGTGGACATTTACGATAAAAGCTATAGCTCGTCACACTGTGACTCTTGCCTTTATGGAAGAAATGTTGCAATAGAAATATATTTGAAGACTGTTGCTAAACCACTGCCGAGAAGGGGTCTGAAAAACAGATGTTCACACACAGAACAACTTTAGCAGTGTCTGAAAGTGCTGAATCCTTTTGATATTAAACAGGAATGGCAAACTATGACAGGAGACAAACTGAAAGTCTTTATACATGGACATTTAACTGAATAAGGCACTTTTCCTAACAACGAGTACACTGACCTTTCACCTGTAGGGCAAGCTCTTAACAGGGGGACAACAATGGACATCTGTCTATTGTCAACAGAAACTGGTGATGGTTTGTGACACCGCTATGCCAACGCATGATGCTGTTTTCTTAAGGGAATGCAGCAACCATGTCCAAAACGAGAGAAGCACTCCACAAAAGGGTTCCTTGACGGACTTCTGAACCGTTTGCCACTCAGCAGATGGGAACAGCTAAGGCAAAGTCTGCAACATAGCCAACTTACTCACTACAGCTAGGTCTAGGTCTTTGGGCTGTGGCCTAATGCCACCAGGTGACTGTAGGTCAAGTCCTAAAAAGGCGTGTTAATGGTGATCAAGAGCATACATTAAATCAGAGGTAACCCAGGCCAAAAAGTTACATGTGCACTTCACATATTACATACCGTCTGTGGTCATACCGAACAGCAAGGTGATCATTTCCCAATATCTGATAAATAATCAGGATTAAACAAGCATTTGTGATTTTTTTTGTTTGTTTGTTTTTTGACCATGAACACATTTAGAAAGGCAAAAACTTACAAAACAAAGCTTTGTCAGTGCAATGCACCATTTACCATGCCAAAACTGAGGACTTTGGCTTGAATTAATTCCGTTCCAAAGCATTCCTGCCACTAACACATGGGTTAAAACAAATCAAGTGGTTTATAGTGTACACATAAATCCTTAAGGGCATATGCAATGAAAAAAAAAATCACAACTCCAAGCATTGTGCATGCAAAAACAATACTAGATACTAAATTGAAACTGAAGTCTTGGCACTGACAAGCTGCTGCAAGCAAAAGCTGTTGAAAAGCACTCCTTCATTTTGCCTTTACACGAGTTGAAAGTGAGAGGATAAAACGAAAGAGACAACATATCTATATGTACATGTGGGTCAGGGGAGGTAAAAAAAAAATCCACGTGGTTAGCAGCAAGCTAATTGGATAACTTTACATGAACTCCATGTTGGCCACCTAGTTGTTGCTTTTCAGTACTCCATTTAGCGATCATCTTTTACACCACAAATTCAGACAGCCACCGTCCATTTAAGAATGAGGACTATGTAACTCAAACTGTCCAAAACTTTGTCTGATTCCAGTCCCTCTTTTGTTCATCTACAACAATGAATTAATCCCATTAAATATTTTGGTTTAATCATTAAATTATCTATTAATACCAGAGAGCGGTGGGGCCAGAGTTGAACATGAGGAACTGCTTTAGGGGAGAAAAAAAGAAAGAAAAAAGAAGTCATCTGCGTTTAAGGGAAATGTCAGTCAGATATCGATAATCTACAGCATACCTTCAAGATTCTTTAAAGACCATGAGTGGTTAATGTGTGTCAACTGTACTCTTCAATCGCTAATAGGCTCTTCAGTCCAGCTGGAATACTAGGGTTCTCACTGTTCACAAATATCAGCACAGCGATACCGCTTCTCTCACGAGGCCGCCAACACACACACTAAATACAACACCCGCACCTCAGCCAGGAGGAAGAGACTCATCCTCTCTGATATTCCCCTCTCTGAAAGTCATATTACACATTTTACATTAAAGGCACTTCACTACTCGCATCATCCACATCAAAAAGGTGCATGCCATCTTTCTTAGCTCATTCTCCATCTTATGCGTTATTTATACTAATCAATTATTCACACACACACACACACATATATATATATATGTGTGTGTGTGTGTGTGTGTGTGTGTGTGTGTGTGAATATAAAAATTACAAGCTTTAAACTTGACCCCTATGCCCCCGTCAGGTTGAGACTGGGGGGCCTGCTCAAGTTTAGCGAGCCGACCAAGTAGGTTTTGAAGTTGTTCAAGGAGAGAAATGACTATTGCGGGGTTTAAGGGTTGAAAAATGAACTTGGTTTGTGGTTTATTGCATTGACCTGCTCTATTAGCAGCTGATGTGTGTCATGTTAGACTACTGGGATCGGGGTCAAAGGTCACCCCAGACAATTAAACGGGGAAAATGCACAGCACTCTTAAAGCTCAAAGATGTCCGATCTATTCAGACAAACATTTACCTAGAAGGATCAATGTATTTCAACATGACACTGAAGGACGGGGGAGTATTGCTGTCATTCAATTGTTACTTTTCACCTCGCCCGGGAGCTCTGAAGTTAGATTCATATGATAATGTTGCCTGGGAGTGAGGAGTCTGCCCATGACTCAAAGAATGAAGCCAAAGTTGGATCATGCAGTTATCTCATCAAACAACGATATGGAACTCAAACAGTGTTTCCAAAAGCAAGATAACATGAGTGTCAATCTGACCAACTCACAGCTACACTTACAGCTAAACATCTACAGGAAAACAGTTTTCATAAATGAATGGTGCATTAACTGGTGAAAACTTTAAAGCGGGAACCGTGCAGAGAGGGGCTGTAAATAACATGAACTCCCTCCAGTTGGCATGGGGGAAAATGGACAAGCTGCAGCACTGTAGATGGTTTCGGTTTTACTAGCTGGTGCTATGTAAATAGCTTGCATTCGGGCAGGTGTGGGCGGTTCCACACAGACTACAACTGCAGCGTTTGGGCAGAGCCCAACTAGAATCTGTGCAACGCCAAAGATGCAGGAACAACCACTTGAAAACACTGTTTGAGGCAGTCATAATGAGTGAATGAGAGTGCATGCTGTTCAGGGAGTCTGATTAGAAGGTTCTACTTGGCGTTGGGAATACGGGGTGGAGGCGAGGGTGTAGAGTGCTGTGGTTTCTAAAGGGTCCGTACAGTGGGGTTGCTTCAGAGGGTGTGGTAATTGCGGTCCTTGGACTTGCAGAACTTGTAGAGGAAGAAGATCACGGCCTGCAGGCCCAACACCAGCACGATTCCACCAATAAAGCTGGCAGCGTCGAACGTTGAGTCCTTGTGAGGGGCGGGAGAGGGCGCCACCGGGGGGGCAGTGGTTATGATGGTTGCATCTGTGGGAAATGACGGGGAGGAGTGGGGGTCAACATAATACCTATTCAACATTTAAGATAAACTTCACAATCACTTCAGCATCTCGTCTACCACAAACTCACTAGGCTCCAGTACTTACTATGAGTCGTAGTGCTGGGGGCAAGGGTGGAAGTTTTCACACTGGGGGCAGTGGTGTTAGCAGTGGTAGGAGTTGATGTATTAGCTGCACCTGGGGCACAGCAGGAACACAATGTTGATTGGTCTTATGTCACTCACCAATTTGAACTACTTAATGAAAATCCAATAAGAAAAAAAAATCTTCCCATGGCAGTACAAGACCCAACAGCAGACACAACAAGGGGACCAGCAGAGGCTGTTGGGGTTACCTGTGGTTGGCTCATGAGTGGAGTTGCTGGGAGGGCTGCTGGTAGCTGCAATAGTGGGGGAGACTGTGGCAGGCTTGCTGGTATTGGGAGAGGAAGAAGTCAAGGGAACAAGGGAGCCCATGGGGTTGTTAGCTGGAGAGGAAATCAACACCAGAACTTGAAGGGGGAAGGATGGGGGGGCACCCCCAAAGCAACAACGTTAGCTCAAAGCATCCACACAACGTTCCCTCACCAGCTCCCTTGGGCAGGCAAAGATTCTGGCTTACACCTGCCCAAGCCTCCAGGAGCCAAAGGGACAAAGAGGATTTCAGAGGAGTTAAAGACATTAAGAAAGGGGGACACATAAGGAAAAGAATGACCAAAAGACCCATTTAACGCCACCAAGGAATATGGACAGGTCCAGACACAATCTGGAGGATTCGTCTTTCTTTCTTTTTAGCTGACGATATGTGGTAAACTTTAATTCTGTGGAATACTTCCTTTATTTTAAAATCTTCAATTTCAACTTAAACATAGCTTTGTGTGTGGCTAACGCTGCTGACATCTAGGGTCTACTGAAACCTGTAAAAAGTTTTTTTATAACCAAGTCCACTGCGGTTGTTGGTGTCTGTCATCCTTACCTGAGCAATTAACGTGGTCGCAGGTGGTGTTGTCTGTCATATTATTCACATTGAGACAGGAGAAAGAAGCTGGAAGGACAAAAAAATGTGATATGATAAATTAAATCCTCACCTTTCATGTCATCAACATACTAGGGGACAGTTCAAATAACACTTTGTAAGAGCCAATTTTCTGGTGAGGACTTCATTATTCATTCATTATTCAAACTGCCTATCCTTACTCAGGGTCACGGGGATGCTGGAGCCTATCCCAGCAGTCATTGGGTGGCAGGTGGGGAGACATCCTGGACAGGCCGCCACACCATCACAGGGTCCACCCACACACACACACACACACACACACACACACACCTAGGGACAATTTAGTACAGCCAATTCACTTGACCCCCGTCTTTGGACTGTGGGAGGAAACCGGAGTACCCAGAGGAAACCCACGCAGACACGGTGCGAACATGCACATTCCACACAGAGGACGACCCGGGACGACCCCCAAGGTTGGACTACCCTGGGGCTCGAACCTAGGACCTTCCTGCTGTGAGGCGACCGTGCTAACCACTGCGCCGCCCAAAGATTTTTTTTTTGTTGCCATTTTCTGCCTTTATTTGACAGTGACAGTAGAGAGAGACAAGAAAGGCAGGGGAGAGAGAGGGGATGACATGCGGCAAAGGGCCCAGGCCGGATTCAAACCCAAGCCGTTTCGGTAAGGGCTCAGCATTATGTGGTACGTGCTCTACCAGTTAAGCCACCAGGGTGCCCATTTATGTCCTCATGAAATACGACTATCATGGGTGTAGAAGTACAGACAACCATTGCCTGTACATACATTCACTCAGCTATTTACCCATCAAGTGAGCAGCTCCAGGTTAACTATCATCTAAGCATCAAGGATTAGAATATTGCTTTAAAGTTTCTTCTGTTCTCTCAGTTCCATGTGTCTTTTTCCATAATTGAAATTTAATGATCCACACGGCATATACATTTAAATAGCCCTCAGAAAAGCCAAACCTCTATCTGGTAATTGTACACACAAAATTATCAATGTGTGAAAAAAGTTTTGAAAATCTTGAGTGCAGTGTTGGCTACACCAAACAGAGTCCTAGGAGTTGGTATGGACTTTCGCTCAAAAATGTCTTGCTCAAGGAAACTTCAGCAGGCTGGAAGTTTGCTTACACAAGATGCTGGAATGCCACATCCAAAGGACAGTCTCTTTATTCACTACCCAAAGAAATTGAATCGAGTGCAACTGGACTTGGTATATATCCATGAAGACGTTTCACCTCTCATCCAAGAGGCTTCCTCAGTTTGTGCCTTTCGGACTAGACCAAGCAAGTCTGATAAACTGTATCTTAAACTACACAAGGCATTTGGTACCAAAGGTGTTGAATCAATAACATCCATCCATTATCCATTATCCAAGCCGCTTATCCGAATTCGGGTCACGGGCCAACACATTCACAACTAGAGACAATTTAGTAAGGCCGATTCACCTGACGTACATCTCTTTGGACTGTGGGAGGAAACCCACGCAGACACAGGGAGAACACGCAAACTCCATACAGAGGACGCCCCGGGATGACCCCCAAGGTTGGACAACCCCAGGGTTCAAATCCAGGACCTTCTTGCTGTGAGGTAACCCACTAACCACTGCGCCACCGTGGTACTGAATCAATAACAGAATCACAATAACAGTAATAATCTTTATTTGTATATCACTTTTCAAAACACAGTCCTTAAAAGGCAATGCAGTACAAAAAGTTAAAAAAAATAAATCTTTGTTTCATCACTGCAAATCAGTGCACAAACAACTTGGAGCACTTGTTTCTGGCAGACATCCATTTTGGAAGAAAAAAAAAATCCCACCTCGCACATGGTATTTCATTATTTCCCATGTCACTTCTTGCATGTTTTTGTGACAAAACATAGTTTGGAGACTAGACAGACTCATCTGGGATTCGTCTTGGTGAAAGTTCTTGTAATGTGTGACCCCATCGCTGCTCAGTCAGGTAGTGTGAAAACCACGACTTCTAAGATTCCCGATAACAAGAAAGCAAGCTATGTAGCGTGAATAGTGCAGCAACCTGACAACTTAGAAAGTCGTGTGTCTTTCTAACCGATGCAATGTTTGATCGAGCGAGCAAACGTTGCATCGGTTGCTCGCTCCTGCAGATTTCTCCTCTAGAACATCAGCACAGGCTCTGGCCATCTCCCGGCTGGACTATGGCAACTCCCTCCTTGCTGGCGCCCCGGTGTCGGCCATCAGACCTCTGGAGCTTGTTTAGAAAGCTGCAGCTCGTCTGGTGTTCAACCGACCTAAGTTCTCCCACACAACTCCCCTTCTCATGTCCCTACACTGGCTCCCAGTAGCTGCTCGCATCCAGTTTAAGACTCTGGTGCTAGCCTACAGGGCAGTGAAAGGAACAGCTCCTTCCTATCTCCAGGCCATCGTCAAGCCCTACACCCCCATCTGACCACTTCACTCTGCTGCCTCGGGACGCCTGGTTGCCCCGTCGCTCAGATGCCCCTGCTGCTGATCGACCCGGTCACGGCTCTTTTCTGTCCTGGCCCCACAGTGGTGGAATGAACTCCCCACTGATGTCAGGCCACGGAGTCGCTGCCCATCTTTCAGCGCAGGTTGAAAACTCACCTCTTCAAGAACTACTACCCTGCACTTATTGTATTCACTCAGTAAAAAAAACAAAAAAACAAAACTCTTTCTCGCGCTTTAACTTTAGCACTGGTTTTGCTCTTAGATGCTTGTTTAGAGAGATGCCTCTGACTAGTAGTTCTCCTGATTTCCTACGTTAAATGCACTTATTGTAAGTCGCTTTGGATAAAAGCGTCGGCTAAATGACTGTAATGTAATGTAATTTGTGTAGTGTGAACTAGGAATAAGGGGGCAAACGCCATCAACCACGGGGTAGAGCAAACAATACCCATCAACCCACCCCACCGACCCATACGTACAAACCAGTGCTAGGCTGACCTCACTGAAGACATCACTGGATTTGATAGTGTCATATATTACAGACAGAGTATCGTCTAAGTGACAAAGACTTGTTCAAACCAAGGTGATTCATAGGAGCGTATCTCCTGCTCTTATGACGGTGTGTCACTGAGAATATAATACAGCAAGCAGCACAGTTCTAAGGACAAAATGCGAGTCCACCTGTGGGAGAGACCACCAGCAGTCTGTTTCTTAATTCCCAGTGCCAAGATGAGTGGAAGTCTTTCCAAAGTGTTTGGTACGACCACAGTGTTGACCATGTATCAATTAGTAGAAGGTTTAAAAAATGTATACGTCTTTACTTTATGCATAACAAAAATTAACAAAAGAAAACATGAAGGGGGGGGGTCTGGAGACAAACCAGCATTCCTCCCTATCAAGGATGTGCACATCCTCATCCTTGAAGGAGTGGCCACTGGCCGGTAGATGGGTGTAGACTGTGAGTACATCTGTCGGCATCTTACAATGCTGTGACTGCAAACCTTCCCAAACCCTCTGTGAATGGTACACATGGCCATTGAAACTCTAGTTAGTGGTCACACCCATATTTGCATATGAAAGTGGTCGTTGGCTTTGGTCGTTATGCAACTGTATTGTTTATAAGGGTGGGGATGCGTGCAGGCAGTTTAGATGAGTGATGAAACATATCTTTTTTTTTTTTTTTTTTCTGATTTTTCCCTTTTTTCTCCCAATTTAGTGGCCAATTGATCCCTATTTTAATTCAAACACCCACCCTCGTATTGCATGCGTTCGCCAACTGCATCTCTCCGGCCGGCAGTCTCGAAGGAAAGCGCCTCCCCACTTTCGTGACAAGGCGAATCCAAGCCGAACCACTGTTTTTCCGACACACACAGAGACGCATTCACATGACGAACACAAGCCGACTCCGCCCCCCTCCCGAAGACAGCGTTGCCAATGATTGCTGCTTTATCGAGTCCGGCCATAGTCGGATCTGACGAGACCGGGGCGCGAACCCCAGTCCCCAGTGGGCAACTGCATCGACACCAGGCCGATGCTTAGACCGCTACGCCACCGCGGACCCTGTGATGAAACATATCTGACAATAAACGTTGTATCCAAATGAACTAATTCAAACCTCTTTGATTTTCTTACCTGGATTATTGAGCATGCACCAAGACATTTAAACCCTGAATAAAGTGTTTGCACACTGCTCTTTAAATGTTTTACAGAAGCTTTTGTATTATTATGCAGTGTGGTGCACTGTGCCGTGCTCTTTTCACTTTTTGGTGAAACTGTGGTATTATTATGCACTATGGATGAATGTGTAGCCTATGTATTTGTGTTCGATGTACTTTTAATTTACTAGTGGAGTGCATCATGTCATAGCCCCCGTTTAATGCTCTGCCAGTCTGAGATTACGTTCATTTTCATCTGCATAAAAAGCATATACCAAAAGTTGTGCCCCCTCTCAGTTTTCAAGTGACCTTTTCATCATCTTGAGCTGGCACTGGATGTGCGCTCCTCTCGTCAGCCACACTGAATTTCCAGCAAGGGAAACAAGCATGCATCCCACAATACACAGTACTCCCACTGGGGTCATGGGTAATATAAGCAAGCATTAAATGAAAGCAATATGGCACCCAATGAATGCTTTGGTAGCTTGATAATATTAGCTGGGATGTGCATCACAGGTCAGGTCACATATATTGCTACCAGTATGTGAGGTGTGTCTGGAGGCTGAGGAAGGGGGCTGATTCAGGGCAATGTTTGTGCAGGACAAAGCAGCAGCAGAAGGGAAAGGCCATGGACCTTGTCAAGTATTGTAGGTTGATTATTTGAAAATTGATATGAAGTATTATAGTATGGAATATAATTGAAGGAATATCTGATTGGGATTTTATTTTTCAACAAATACCCCCCCTCCATGTGATGCAGAAATGTTATGGGATAATATTAAGGGAAGTAATCCACTTGAGTTCTTTGTTTCAGTTTTTATGAGTTGAGGACAAGATTGAGTTAAATAAAAAAAAAGGGATCTGGTAGGTCATCAGTCAGCTTCAAAATTCCCCGAGTCAAAGTACAATTATCTAGGTGTGGGCAGGTGCTTTTTTTTCCTTTTCTTTTCTTTCTTTTTTTTTTTTTTTTTTTTAAATCGCTCCTACTACTAATTAACCATGTTACAAAAGCAAGAGACTTTGACCATCCAGTAAATTATACCTGTCCAAGATCCCTAGACAATAGGCCTAACCGTGAGACAAGATACAGGTTCAAAACCATTTTACAGATTTATAGAGCTAATGAAGAGACAACAGAAGTCAATTTCTATTTCCTTAGACACACAGCATCCACTTCGAGAAATGACAGATGGAGTTCAGTCACAAACCTCAGAGACAGTTTCCTGAATTGGAGATGTGAACAACTACCTTCAGAAGGCAGACTAGACTGTTAAAAGATGACTATCGCTGTGAATTTCATCGAAGAGAATAAGGCAATCAGCCTACTACAGTGACACAGTAGAATAAAGTAAAAATACTGTTACCTAAGTGCAAGTATAGATGCTTTCCACAACCACTGTCTCTGCTTTATTGCTGTCGTTTGCTGGATTAGTAATGAAAACAGACTTGAGAAACATGACAAGACAAAATGTGCCAATATTAATGCTTGTGAAGCTGAGGGAAATTGTATACATAGATAACATATTCTATCCATTGTGCTCATTTGTTTATATTTCCTTGTCAAAGAATGCAACAAGTATTAGAACAGGCAAATTCTTATGTGCACATGCATCACTAATAAGCAAAGAGATTTAATAATCCAAAATTATCCTAAATATATGTAGCCTTTATGCTTGGGTCCTCAGATAAGCAAGCTTACTCCACACTGCAATGACAACCTCAGCTATCCCATGCTTTGACGATCTAGCAATTGAACAACACTTCGATGTCTGCCACAACTTTTCTTCTGAGCTGATGCAATTTCAACCCTGCCATCTCAACACATATGTCTCAGACATGTTTTTTTCCCACTGCCAGGTTGGACAGAGGGCTGTTGCCTCAGGCAGCTGTGAAAGGTGGAACTGGCTCTCACACTTAACACAGTGACTTGGCATCATGTCAGTAGTAAAACCCAGTGCTTGCTTATTACTGCTTATTAAGCCAATGATGACAGTGAAAGCTTTTTGCACAGAATACAATACACCCTCCAGGTTAAGAGTGCTCAACGGGCTTTGTCACAGTCTAGGGTTTGTGTTTAGAGGCACTCCCAAGCTCCCTGTACACGTGTAAAGCTCCAGCACATTTAAATATGGAGCTGCAGGAAAAAGTGCCTCTGACGCCATAGGCTTGTTTACACAAAATCCCTAAACCAAAGATACATCTGGTAATGACAGAGTGGTAGGCATTAGCTCACTGCAGAAATTCCGCCTGCCTTTACTCTGACATAACCATTTTTTCTTAGCCAGCTGCTGACCTTTCCGGTTTTTGCTGACTTCATATCTAATAGGTGATCTGTTGTTGGGCTTGTGAGAAGCATTAGCTCTGGGCCAGCCCAGTGTGTTCGTGTGTGTGTGTGTGTGCCTGGGGGAGGAGAAATGATAGTGTTGGTGTGGCTGCTCCAGAGTCTGAATAGTATGTTGATGCGACTCGTTAGTCCTGGTGTGTGAATGCATTCAGGTTAGTCTTTCTAAACTGCTGCAGTGGAGAGAAAGAGTTATTAATGCTGTGTACAGAGAAATAGTCCAACCCTTTTTTTAAACACTGACACTCATCTTCTCACTAAGCCCGGTGAGTCATGAACTTGAACGACAGTGTAAAAATTACCAATAATCTAACAATGTCCACAACAAAAACAGACTATATGGGCTACAACCTTTATCAAGATTACTACAGTCTGAATCCTGAGGGAACCGTACCTACTTGTTTATCTTTAATGACATTCCAGATAAATGCAGTGTAACAGTAACCTACCACCCCCACCACACAAATTAGCACAGCTATGTCACCTTTCCTGCCTTTTTGAAAAGAGCTGTGGAATTGTCATCTAGTCTTTCCTGTTCAACAAGCGCTATGAGAGACAATACAAGAGGAGAGCATAGGATCTCCTGTCAGTTACTCTCATTACAGCCTGACCTGAGGAGAATCACATCTCCCTGTTGGCACACAAGTCTGACAGGCCAATTCTCATGTGAGGTCAAGTATCTGGGCTTGGCCCACTAATGGACTGTGAGTTGAGTCAGTAGTTTGACTAATTGGTGTTTGATGGGCTGGGCCATCAGCAATCAGATTCAAATCAGCAGTGTAGTTGAGGGCAGATCTGTAAGCTATATCATACTATAATTCCAACTGAAATACGATTCAATTATTCATCTCTATTTCGAAATCTAATGGAAACCAACACAAAGAGGAGCCACTCATGCTAATGTTCTTCTGTTTAATTTGTACTCTACTCTTAGTGCTATACCCTCTTTTCTTCAGTCCTCGATTGTGAAGGTAGTCTTTCTGTCATATACTTTCTTGTTTCCTCTACTGTCATCTTCGCTCTAGTTTTTAGACAATGGAACTTGCTCTGTGTGTGTGCACATATTACGGCAAGGACTTTGAACCCTATAATTCATATTTAAGCTCGAGGACCATCGAAAGTCCCACCAGGGCCCTCTAACTATTGCATAAAGTTATTGACACATCTATCACACCTTTGCATATCAAAGAATATGACCAGTGAGCTCTACTGTACCATAAAATCAAACCGGTAACCTCACTTCCTTATATTGACAACATTATGTAAGCACACAAGCCATTTTACTCATTGTCTGACTTGGCAGTGACTTAATCAGGATAAAAATGAAACATTGGCAGCGCACGGTGGGCAGAGCACCGGAAATGATTTTGGTTGACTCAGGAACCAACATCTGTAATGTAGCCTTGTCAGTGCTAGTCCAACCTCAGTTGATGGATTATGATAAGCTAAAGGTAAACAATTCGAAACTAGGCTGAAAAACAACTACCGCAGCATAAACATCAACAGCCATTTTCTCTGCTACACAGACCAGAAAGATTTTGGCATATTCTGACTGCCCATATTCAAAAAGGTCTTTCCATTATCTTAACGAATATAAAGAAGGGCATAATGCTCTCGATCAAGGTCTAGGAGTCATTCCTTTATTTAAGAATAGCATCCGGAGCATAACACAGTAAAATGTGTACTCTGAGTCAAAATACTTGTGGACACCATGTGTCCAAAAGACACAGCATTGTTGGGGTCCAAGAAGATTACATCCCCGTTTCTTCTTTTCCATGAATGTGTGAGCAAGATGTGAAATGAATGCATGAGTTAAGCAAAGCGGTCAACCTCGGAATACGACCGGTCTCTCTCTACCTAAAACTAAAAAGGGAGAAGGGTGCCAACAGTTTATTGCCTCAAGTGGCCTGTCCAAAATGACAACACTGGCGCTGCCAGAGGATTCATGTGCTGCTTGGGCTTCTGGGAAATCGGGATGATGTCATCCAAAGAAAGCATCCAACGCCATACATTCTCTTCATAGCCGAGAATTAGGTTTTATCAATTCAGCTGCTGCTCGGGGCATTAAGACTTACACAAAGCCCAACCTGTGTTTCACTCCACAACTTGCCTGACATTTAGGCAGATACTCACATGCCGTGCAGTTCATCCACTGGCACTCACTGTTGGCTGCACATAACTCGCATGTAAGCAGTGTGGGACAATCGTCTGAAAAAGAAAAGAAAAAACAAATCGCAGTTAGTTGATAAATAGAAATGGTCAGGACAAGTTGAGAGGAGACGGCAGACGTATGTCATCACAGCCGTCCCAGGTACCATCAAACGGAGCTCTGTGGGGATCTTCTATCAATGATTTGTACATGTTGAAAACTGAACAAACCTGGTCTCACCTCGGAGACAATTTTAGATTGACAATGTCGTGAATTCGCTCAGACGCAGACCGAAGACTGACGGCCAAAGGCAACGAGGTTATTGCATAACGAGCTGTTCCCTACAGTACCATGACTGGTCCTTTCACCGACCATCTGGACCCGTCAGCCGTCATCGCAGCGGTTCGGACTCCGCTTACAGCGCTCAACTTGTGCGTTAATAAATAAATAAACAAACAAATGACGTCGCCTCTGGTGTCTTCATAAACAGCGAGACGGGAGGTACTTTCCCCCTTTTAGGACGACCATGTGTGCGCTTACTAGCATAGGGCTAGGGCGTTAGCCGGCTTCGGTAACTTCCAACGCCAGCGGCCAACGTGGAAATAATATGGACAAGTTGCCAGCCAACATATTTACTTATTTATTTCTTCAGGATATTTGCTTGGCATTTTCCGCCTTTACTCGATAGTGGTAGTATAGTGGAGGGGGACGGGAAGGGCGGGGGGTGACATGCAGCAAAGGGCCCGGGCCAGGTTCGAACCCAGGCCGCTGCGGTAAGGACTCAGCCTTACAGCGAGCGGTACGCGCTCTACCAGGTGAGCCACCGGGGCGCCCTAGCCGTTATATATATAATTTAAAAATAAATAACCGTACAAGAGGGCAGCCAGGCAGCCCTTCGTCTATCTGCTAAATCTTACCATTGGCCGTTTTAGAATCGAAAAAAATACAACAACCCCCCCCCAAACAAAACAACAACAAACCGTCGACACATTTTGGGAGGGCAGCGTCTTGAGCGGGCTGAGGAGGCTAGCCCCATGCTAGCTCAGGAGGCTTCGCTCCCTCTGACACGGGGGGGTCGCAAACTTACATGCGGCGGCTGCCGATGCGCCGAGCACGGCCACGACCGACGCCAGTAGCACGACTTTCAAATCCATGGCGGTGCCTAGCTCGTCTTGTCCGGAGACCGTGGTTTGCGCAGAAACGTCGAGAACGGAGAGTTTTCCCAGATTTCTTCCGTCTCGTGCGCGTCTCGCTCGTCGTGTGTCGTTGCTGTGCGGACTCAGATCACCACTTCCTACTTGACCGGTCATGTGGCGTTTTTAAACTGGGAGGGGTGAAACGTCAAATGTCGTGTAGTCACTGCCGGCCGTCCCGAAGATAAACGTGTGTGTGTGTGTGTGTGTGTGTGTGTGTGTGTGTGTGTGTGTGTGTGTGTGTGTGTGTGTGTGTTACGGTTCTCTTGGTTTGTCATTACACTTTACCAGTGTGTACACATTTGAGGAAAATTGCCAAATTTGTCATTCTTTTAACAGGTGGTGTCTCTCAGACACCCTCTCCTGGATGCCACACTTTAATACTGGATAGCCATCCTTTCGTAGCCCTGGTAGCATAGCGGTAGGCCACTGCTTACACATCAAAATCTCTCTCTCTCTCACACTCACACACTCACACACACACACACACACACACACACACACACACACACACACACACACACACACACACACACACACACAGAAAGACAGAGTTTTTGCATCGTGCAAAAGTAAAGGATGAGTAAACAGCTGGAGTTGCTCAGACATAACTGACCTGCTTTAATGCAAGAACTTATTGCTAGAACTTTCTTGATTAGCAAAATGTTTAAAGCACAAGTTTATTTGTCATTGGCACGCTCTGCAAAAATGTTAATAGCCCTATGCCAGTTTTTATAAAACCACACATACTAAAAAAAATGTTTCAGTGAGAAAGGCAGAAATATTACATATGCTGAAGGGCAAATTAAGGCTCAAACACTCCGCAATTTACAACTCTACAATCCTGCTTGGGTCTTTCATTGTGGGTTGGGACTTCTTCAATTCTCGTCAGAACATCTGTGCCTTCGATTAGTTGACTGGAAAGAGAGAGAGAGGAAGCAGATGCTAAAAACCACATTTTCTGACAGCAGTTCTTTGTTAACATTGTTTTGAGATATGAGATGACTGAGAAGTGGAGAGATCCCTTGAATCAGTGGCACACACACCCAAAAGCAACGTATTTCTTGTCCATCCAGTGCGCCGGTTGCAAGGTGATGTAGAACTGGGAGCCATTACTATGGGGACCCTGGTTGGCCATTCCCAGAATGCCTCGCTTACTGTGGGAAACTGCAAAGCTCTCATCTGAAGGCAGAGGGGGAATACACAAGTTCACCTCTAGGTTAGTAAATGTAAGCATGTGCAGAATGCATTTACAAGATACTGGTATAGATTTTCGCAATCAGCTTGAGTCTGTACCCTCAAAAGTTGATCCATATATTGATTCCCCTCCATCGCCTCTTCCAGCTGGGGAAATATCTACAACAGTGAAGATGGCGTTACTAAAAGACCAAACTGCCTCCCGTGGGTCATTAAATATACCGAGGGAGGTTCTAGTGGTATCAAAAGGGAGTTAATTCACATTATACCAGAGCTGTTTTATGATGGTTGTGTAATATACATATACCTCCTCCCTGTACCCAGCCATGGGGCACTACACGATGAAACACAGAGCCCTTGTAGCATAGCATGAGGTTGCTCTTTGACAGACCCAGTTCCCCTGTGCACAGGGCATGGAAGTTCTTAGATGTCTTTGGACACACACCTGAGAAGAGCTGAGAAGAGTCAAGGTATTGTGACACCACATCCAAACAATGTAAACAGTTGCTCCACAGTCCACAGTTGCTTCTCATCGTAACTGCTTGGTAACACCTATTAGAGTTGCTGTAACTATTACTTCTGGCAATGGCTGTCTGAGCAGTATTGAAAAGCAACCTGAAAATCGGTCATCTTGAAAATCATTTCTCATGTCTTGGATTACCTCAAATAACATCCTTCCTACTGGTTCTCCATGAATCTCAATGTCCATGAAAACAAACTCGTGCTGTATTGAAAGAAAATAAATCAAGATGTCAAGAAGGATTTATTTGATATGACATAGCTATTGATGCCAGTTTTAACTTTCATGGACAGGTAAAAAGAGTAGTTTTTAATCATGCTACCTGCAGCTGAGTACAATCTAAAAAAAATAGATCATTCTTGTCTTATTAGGAGTATATTAGGACAGCTCAGGTTGGACGGGGTTTGGAGACAAAGCAAGTGAGGCAAGATTGAGATGGCTTGGACATTTGTGGAGGAGAGATGCTGGGTATATTAGGAGAAGGATGCTGAATATGGAGCTGCCAGGGAAGGGGGAAAAGAGGAAGGCCAAAGAGGAGGTTTATGGATGTGGTGAGGGAGGACATGTAGGTGGCTGGCGTGACAGAGGAAGATGCAGAGGACAGGAAAAGAGGAAACGGATGATCTGTTGTGGTGAACCCTAGCGGGAGCAGCCAAAAGTAGTAGTAGATTCTTGTTACTCGGTGACATCTAGGTCATCTATGTCTGTTTGTGTCTTCATGCTTGGACCACTGCAATTCTGCTAATACCTGCCCTTGTTAAAGGCAAATCTCACACCTCCATTTACTTCAAGATGCAGCCTCATGACTTCTACAAGTTTATTGATAATAATGATAATGGATTACATTTATATAGCGCTTTATCCAGGCTCCAAAAGTGCTTTACAGTGAAGGGGGGAAACGCACCTCAACCACCACCAATGTGTAGCACCCACCTGGGTGATGCACCCTTATTATCATTATCACCTTGTACTGCCTGCCTGTATATTCTGGAATCGATTTTAAAATCTTATTAATCACTTTTGTGGCAAGATACTTTTGGACCACAACAAAAGAGGTATTTTAGGGCGCGGATACAGGGTACATAATCAATATGGTAGAAGTAATCCAATATCCAAACTCCGTGAATGGAATAATGACCTGAAGCTTAACATTGATGAAGTCACTTGGAAAGAGATATGGGTATTAGCAAATGACATTTCTGTTTCTAATAGAACTAAAGAATCTCATTTACATTATTACACCGCTTACAGATAACTCCCCAGCTTAGACATAAAATGGATCTTAACAAGTCTGAGCTATGTATCAGGTGTAATACAGAGATGGGGAGTTATATCCACTGTTTCTGGCAATGTATATACATTGATGATTATTGGAAGAATATTGTGGATAAGCTTAACATAATCTTTGGTGTTCAACTTGGAAAAGATCTTCTGTGTCTACTTTTTGGTCCGCCTAGCAAACTGGTTAAAAGCTCCTACTCCGAAAGGCTTTTATGTGTTCTTTCTTTCTGTGCAAGGAAGAATATGTTGTTGAAATAGACAGATCACAAGCCTCCTACAATAGCAGGTCGGCATAAGGTTATAGTATTTGAGCTTATACCTATGGAATACGTGGCTTACAGAGGTCCCCTTTTCTAAACTACATAGGCCCAAGGTTGGCAGCTATTGTACTAAAGGGTTTAACAGGCTGCAAGAGAGACATTTAATACCATGGATTGGTGTGTGTATAAATGTTTCGCTTTGGATTTTGTGCTCTGATGCATAAGAGTTCCTCTTCTTTCTTTTTTTCTCCCTTCTTTTGTTGTTGCTGTTGCTCTAAATTCAAACAGTAAGTGAATGTTGATATGTAGGGGTGGTAGTGTCCACCCCCCTCCTTTTTTTTGTTGTTGTTTGGTTTCTTTTACCTTGGATTAAGTGGCCTTCTCTTCTCTTTTGTTTGTTTGTTCGTGTTTTTTTACATGTATGTTCTAAAAGAAAAAGTATATATAAGATGCTCTTCTAGCAATCCGTAGGTCCAGATTAATAACTAGGGGTGACCAGGCCTGTGTTGTTAAGGTCCCTAGACTATGAAATGCCATGTAACTAGCAAATTCGTCTGATATCATCTTGTTGCATCTGTCTTAAAAAGTCGTCATTATGGACAGTTCTTTTTGTCTGCCCATGGTGGTGTTTCGATACCCTTGTTTTCAGTGCTTTCCTTATTTGAACCATTTTATTCGTTCTTTCATCTGTCATCATTCTATTCTAATTTATTCTATTGTCATATTGTAAAATACTTGACAACAGTTGTTGTAAAAAGGCGGCACGGTGGCGCAGTGGTTAGAGTGGTTGCCTCACAGCAAGAAGGTGCTGGGTTCAAGCCCCAAAGTACTCCAATCTTGGGGGTCGTCCCAGGATATCCTCTGTGTGGAGTTTGCATGTTCTCCCCGTGTCTGTGTGGGTTTCCTCTGGGTACTCCAGTTTCCTCCCACAGTCATAAGACATGTAGGTCAGGTGAATTGGCATTACTGAATTGTCCCTAGGTGTGTGTGTGTGTGTGTGTGTGTGTGTGTGTGTGTGTGTGTGTGATGGCCTGGCAGCCTGCCCAGAGTGTCTCCCCACCTGCTGCCCAATGACTGCTGGGATAAGCTCCAGCATCCCCACGACCCTGAGAGCAGGATAAGCGGTTCGGATAATGGATGTTGTAAAAAGTTTTGTTTTGTCATTGTTGTTATTACTATTGCTGTGGTTGTTAGAGCAAATATTTAAGCCTTTTCCCCCCACACCCTTCTTGGTCTTCTAACAGTGATTTTCAAGTAAAGACGATGCAGCATTATAAACAAACATGTTATACGCTGGTTTATGCTTCGAAGGTAGTGTCACAGATGACTGTCATTATGAATGTTGATAGAGGAAAACCATAGCTTGTTAGGCATCCATCCATCCATTATCCTGCTGCATCACTTATCCTACTCTCAGGGTCGCGAGAATGCTGGAGCCTATCCCAGCAGTCATTGGGTGGCAGGCGGGGAGACACCCTGGACAGGCCACCAGGCCATCAAAGGGCCGACACACACACCTAGGGACAATTTAGTATGGCCGATTCACCTTTGGACTGTGGGAGGAAACCGGAGCACCCAGAAGAAACCTACGCAGACATGGGGAGAACATGCAAACTCCATGCAGAGGATGACCCCCCAAGTTTGGACTACCCCGGGGCTCGAACCCAGGACCTTCTTGCTGTGAGGCGACCACCCTAACCACTGCACCAACGTGCCGCCCGCTTGTTAGGCATTAACTTTGAAAATGTTTTGACAGTGCAGATTTTGACTGTAACTGGAAATAGATGCTTTTCATAGCAACATGAATTGAATTGTTTGATATCTGCAGGGGACTAAAAACGTTAAAAGCATCCTGGTTAATTTTCTGTCGGGCAAATTACTGAACAATGTCACATGAGATTTAATGAAATTAAGAACATTTTTTTGTCGCATTTCTGCCTTTATTTGATAGCGATAGTCGAGAGAGAGACAGGAAAGGCAGGGGAGAGAGAGGGGATTACATGCAGCAAAGGGCTCAGGCCGGATTCAAACCCAGGCCGCTGCAGTCAGGAGTCAGCCTTATGTGGTATGCACTCTACCGAGTGAGCCACTGGGGCACCCCAAGAACAAAATTTTAAAACCCAAGGAAATTCCTGTGGTAAATTTTATATGCCATAAAAAGGACAATAAGCCCCCCCTCCCCCAGGGGTGTCAATAGGTTTGTCTTTTTACCTGTCCATGCTACAATTTGTGACTTTGTGCTTTGTGGTTGACTTGCCCCTGTTTTTTGGAGGTGTTTGGAATAACAGTCCTTAGTAAGAGCTAAATAAAGGGCATCTGGTGATGTGAATGTGAACTTCCAATGTTTCTCAGCCCAGTCGGCCAGCTCCTTCTCATTACCAAGGAGGTGGCCGTCCAGAAAGCACATCAGGTTGCTGGAATAATCCCACACCTCACCACGCAATTCCTTGAATTAAAGAAAATGAACAATGGACATGGCCTGATTCAGCATTCAATAATAGTAACAGCTACTGCACAGCTGAATAGCCTTACCATACCTCTTAACTAGGCAAAATGATGCATCCAGTACATTTGCCTTCATTATTCCTAACAGCATTAGACATTTATTCACCCCTCATTTCAGATGATGTGATGTGCAGAGCATAAAAGCATATGTGCAGAGCTTGAACACTTAGCATATCTCCTAAGCTCAGATAATACATTTAATCAGACGAGTTACCCTTTTCTTATTGCCCAGATACACACACCAGTCACATTCAAGCAAAGGCTGAATTGTTGGATCCAAAAACGCATCAGGAAACTTTTCTTTCAGGCCCTGGTACGGAAGATAAACAGATGCGAGTAAGTAAATAGGTTAGCTTTTTATCAGTCGTGTGATGTCCCTTTGAAAGAAAGCCCCTTTAGGGACACCGGCTTACCTCGGCGAGACATTTGGCAAGTTGAAAATGAGGTTCGTTAATGCAGCCGACAACTTGTAGATGCCGTTTGGAGGACTCGGCCATGACGGGCAGTTCCAACCCCAACGGTGCGTAAACGCGGTCGTCGTTTCCATAGTAACAACATTCCGACGGCGCTGAAAAATGACGTATGAGTTTACGTTGTTTGGTTGCGTACCAATCCTGCGAATTGATCCTTCCACAACCATTCTCGATGTTATGGTTATATAAACAGTTGATCGTGTACCAGATTTTCTACGCACGATCTCTCGTTTTGTGTTCACATTGTTCACATTGTGCGTATCTTTATTACGATCAACATCGATCAATCCTGGAGGCGAAGGAGAAGAAAAATAAAAGGAAAGTCGAGGGAATTGAACGTAGCCTAAAGGCGCCACGGTTTGAAAATCGGCTAACACGTTAGCCGGCTAGCTTCTCGTTTTCTTTTTGTGTGGTAACTGTCTGCGTCTTCCACGCTACAGTCAGAGCCAGAATGGGTGTGAACGATTTGTGGTCCATCCTCGAACCGGTCCGTGAGTCGGTGCCGCTGTACAGCTTGAGTGGACAGACGCTGGCGGTGGACCTCAGCATGTGGGTATGCGAGGCCCAGCACGTCCAGGCAATGATGGGGAAAGTCACCAAACCTCACCTGAGGTATCGGACATTAACTAACTTGCTTCGTGTCTTGTGCACCCACCAGTTCCGACTTGATATAAATTGATTTTCATGGGTCGTTAAAAACTGGTTATTATCCACATTGTAATAAGTCTTTTCGTTTTTTTTTCAGGAATTTGTTTTTTAGAGTGTCGGCCCTTACACAAATGGGGATAAAGCTTGTTTTCGTCATTGAGGGGGAAGCTCCAAAGCTAAAAGCAGAAACCATAAGCAAAAGGATAGAATCAAGGTTTGAAAAGTTTAAAAGGGCTGCCCCAAATTCTGCAGCCACAAAACACACCAGCAGCACCAGCAGAGGGCGCCTTAAAGTCCTCCTTAGAGAGGTTGGTTGGTTGATTCGTTGATAATATCATCAACTTGTGTTGCTGTTAAGCCTACTGAAGCAAATTTGTGATATTGGGCTATACAAATAAAATTGGCTTGACTTGACTTCATGATTCAACTCATGAGCAAGACCATCTGAGAAATTCAACTTGTTTTGTGTGCATGGAGCCATTTAATTCCTGATTTTATTATTTATTTATTTTGTTCATGTCAGGCATGTGTATCTTTCTTGCTCTCTCATGCAGTGTGCAGAGATGCTGGATTACATGGGTGTGCCCTGGGTGACAGCTGCTGGGGAGGCTGAGGCCATGTGTGCCTACCTGGACTCCCAAGGCCTGGTGGACGGCTGCATCACCAATGACGGAGATGCCTTCTTGTATGGAGCTCAGACTGTCTACAGAAATTTCAACATGAACACCAAGGTAATACTCGGGCCATTTGCCGAAATGTATTTCATTTTTTTTATTTCTAAGTCATGGGGGCGGGGGGGGGGGGTCCAATTCATTGCCAGGAGGTGATTGTGTCCTGATTTTTTCCCCTCATTGTTACATCTCTGAACCAGGAGTTTTATCAACATCCATATACGTCAAAAATTACGAACCCTCGAACATGTCCAAGTTTCTGTTGCCTTGAGGGCTGAAACAAAAGCCCATTAAATCAGATTTCTCTTCTTTCAAGCAAGATAGCCAATGTAACATGCCTAATGGTCAGATGAAATTGTGGTATAAAATTTTTCCCTCTAATTTAAAAGGTGATTTTGGCACACAGTTAACCCAATAAATCACCCAAAGAACCAAATGCAACATCTTTTTAGGCTAAATTTGAAATGATGGTCTGGCTTATCTGTGTGTGTGTGTGTGTGTGTGTGTGTGTGTGTGTGTGTGTGTGTGTAAGTGTAACCTCCCACTTAGATAATGAGCTTATCGTTTCCTTCTAGGACCCTCAGGTGGACTGTTATAGGACATCACGAGTACAAACTGAGCTCCGTTTGTCCAGAGAGAATCTTGTTGGTCTGGCTATCCTTCTTGGCTGTGATTACATTCCTAAGGTAACACTAAGGATTGCTTGATGCCTGTACAAAAATGCGGCATGTCAAGGTTGTAAACACAAAATATCTCTATAGCCATATCTTTTCATGTTTCTAAAAGGGTATACCAGGAGTTGGCAAAGAGCAAGCTCTGAGGCTGATCCATGCATTGACTGTACAATCACTTCTTCAGCGGTATGAATCACAAGATCTACTGTCAGGATTGATTTCCCTCCCTATTTGCTGACACAAAACAATCCATATCTCTTTTATTGCCACAGGGATAGGTCTGTACTTGAGAAGCTTGTATGATATTATCTTAATTCATACATAATGTCTGTCTGACCATTTCAGGTTCCATTGGTGGAAGGAAGAGGATGTAGGTGTTCCTGAGAGAGTTGTAAAGAAAGTCCCGCACTGTCATGTATGCCACCATCCTGGTGAGTTATGCCCCACTTTCAACTCTGAGCCCCATTTCTGGAGGTGTAAAGCAGAGGGGTGGGGGTGTTCCCAGCAAGACACATCTCACACATGGCTTATTCAAAGCCATTTAACCTGTCACGTTAACCCACACATTCACTAATGTACAAGATGTTTTAGTCTGTTAATATACCTCGAGCATTATTCCCAAGTAGTATTGTTAGATTTAAAACTGTTGTAGGCTTATTTTCTTTTTTTATAGCTGACTTTTCCTCTCATTTTGTCTATTCTATGAGGTCTTTATTCTCACTGGTCTCTCATCATACCACAGGCTCAGCTAAGGCCCATGAGCGTTGTGGCTGTGTGTTGTGCAACAGCAAACGATTCTGTGAGCCTCAGGATTTTGACTACCAGTGTCCCTGTGACTGGCATTGTTATGAACGGACACACCAGGCCTCCTCTTGTGAAGCCAGAATCAGGAAGTAAGCCCCTGCCTTTGAATAAAAAAATTTTCTTTATTACTAAAAGCAATGAACACCTGATGCATAGAAGTGTTCTATACTTAACGAATTAGAACTAGAGAGAGCTAAAAACCTTTTGTTCAGTCGGATCAGAAGTATTTTGTGATGTTCAAACTGTTGACTTATTATTTGTGCTGAACTTCAAAAATTACTTTCAAAGCACATCACAAAAAATAGATAAAACAAAAATATGAAATTGATGGCAAAAAAGGAAGGAGCAATATAAAGGGAGTAAAAACGGTAGGCTTTGCTTGAGCATCAAAATAAAAATCAAGGTCAAGAATAATTGATGGAAGATCATTATGCAAAAAAAAAAGTGAGTGAGTTTTAAAAACATTCTGGTTTGCATTTGTTGCAATATTAAAGCTTTGTTTATTGAACAAAATTCCCTGTTGCTTCTTAGGAAAACATTGGCAAGTGAACATTTCCCATTTACAGAGGTACCTCTCTTTTTTTATTTGACATTGTTTCAATACAGATATGTCAATCTGTGTGATTTCTAATTTTGAATCTGTATCATATATTACAGATCATCAATGAATTCCTGGTCACCAAAGATAAGCATGTGTCTAATTTCAGATGGAGGAAGCCAAATATGATGCTGATGCAGGTAATGAGTTAATTGTTCACATGTTTTCGGTCAACTTAAATGAGTGAGTGGCACAGTTTGTTTATAGGCTGCCAAATGCAATGTGTTTTTCAGAACTTTGCCTATGAAAAAATGGAGTGGCCCAAGCACTACACCAGCGAAAAGGTTCTAGTCCTGATGACGTACACGGAGCTGATGAACAGAAAATGTGGCAAGGGGTCACCTTCACTAATTAAACCACTCAGGTTAAAATGCAGTTGATCTAAGCTCATTTCTAAGTACACAAAAATCTATCCATGTTATTTTAACTAGAATGCGTGTTTCAATGTATGTTATTTATGAAGAAAGATATTAACCACACTTTTTATGGGGGTGACAGAATATTCAAACCGAGAGTGAGAAACGCAGTTCCCTGCTTTGAAGTCATCTGGAGCACACCAGGTCAGTTTAATCTTGTGGGACCATAGACAAATTATGGTCGAGGTTACCTATCATATTATGACCCACATGAGTAAAACACTGTCATTTCTACAACACTGTTTTCCTTTTTTTTCTTAGAATTGTTAGTCCCAGTTTACAAGAGAAATAGCCATTACAGTATTTAAGAAGTGTACTTTGAGTTGAAGAACATTAGCTCCAGTAAAGCAGAGATTTTGGGGTGCGGGGTGCTCGCCACCATGTTGTCTGTTAGTGACTGGTTGTGAGGTGGGGTTCAGAGGGGTGCAGAGGTGACAGATCAGCCACAAGAGTCACTAGGTGCTAAACCGGCTTCCTCCCCAGGCCTGGGAAAACTGTCATATCAAAGTCCACTTCACTAACAACCTGTCCTGACATGGGCTGGCTTGAGAAAGCGGTTTGGGATGGCTCCCTACAAGTCATAGATCCCTCTGGAGAAAACTTGGGAGCACAAACGAAGAGGCTATGTGATGGTGTGCAAAGTATCTTAATGTGTATATAACACAAGGTCTTCCATGAAACTATCATATCCTGGTTTTTCTAAATCTACAGTTTGGGAACAGAGCTATCTTGGACTTATGAGAAATCTGGATTACCAATTTGATATTTATTTCTTAGATCAAATGCATATAGTTATGAGAAAATCAAAATTTTATGTAAGTAGTTGAAGTAAATTTGATTCTTGATCAAGGAAAACAATTTCAAAATATGTCAGTGTATAATCAATGTATCACATCTTATTTTTCAGTCAACGCAGCAAGTGAGTTTCCCTTAAAAGTAATGTAATAAGTATATACAAGAATGTTTGTTACAGCTAATTAATAAGAGAGCATGTAAGTATGGCATCATCCATCATTAGTCAATTAATTCCTGACACAATTCATAATTTTATGTATAAAGACCATAATAAATCGATTTCCAAAAATGACACGGTGGCTTAGATCCCAATCATTGGACAGGAGTCCAGTCCTGCTTAGAGCCTTATATTTGATATTTCCCTTCTCTATATCCTTCTTTGCTTTCTCATTGTCTCAACAATTTTATTTTTTCAATTATAGTCTATGTTAATATGAAACAGAATGATTGAATGTATAAATACTTTTGAACTGACTGTAAAACTGAACATCTGCCCCACAGAAAATTATGTGTTTCCTGATGGTCAGCCGGCAGAGAGTCAGACTGAGGTGACGACGGTGGAGAAAGAGTCTCTGTTTTCTTTGGCCTACCCAGAGATTGTGGAGCTCTTCCTAAAAAACAAAGCTCTGGCCGAGGAGAGCAATAACAAGAGTAAGATTAATATCATATCCTAGATCAGTGATCTTAAGTCATCTGCCATTGAGGAATGACAGCATTCAGGTTTTATTCCCACCCAAACACAACACCAGTTATGTAGTCTCTAGTTGAGGTTGACTTGCTAAGTGAAATCAGCCGGTGTTGGGTTGGAAATAACTCCTACATTCTGTTGGGTCCTTGATGACTACTGTCCGAGATATTATTGCTGTCATGATCAAACTAACAAGTGCCACAAACACTTAAAAATATACAAACACATCAAAATGTCTATATGTTATATCAGTAGATAGGCATTCAGTTATTCAACATGTTTGTAATTTGTATATTTAGAAACTGTACATGTCCACCTTTGTAAAACAGTGTTAAGGTTCACTAGAGAAATGGGAACGCTATTATATGAGTTGACAAGCTTAAAGACTTCCCACAAACAGTAGTCCTGACAAGGGGTGTCCTGATCAAAGGACATATGGAGCTTTGGGTTGTTTCTCAAGGCTGTTGCTTACAGCAGCTCTGACACCTGAAAATGCAGAGTTTGGCAGCTAGTTCACACCAGTGGTTTTGATGCAGTGGAGGTGTCTGTCTCGCAGGACTTCCTGTCACTTTATACAGGTTGTGCATCGCTCACCCCAGTCCTCGGTGCTATAGGGTTTCCCTTTCTAATATGTGAAATCTGCTAGCCACTTGGGTCTGAAAAGGCTTCATGTCAGACAGATGCCAGACAATTACTAATGCTCTAAGCAGATTTGAACAGTGTCATTCAGGTTCATCTCTGAAAATATTTTTTCTTTAAACTTGTTTTATTAATTCAGGTAATTTCTTTTTCAGAGAAGACATCAAAAAGCAAAAAGAAGTCCTGTGATCCCTGTGATGATGTGTCTGACCTCGTGTCTCAGATGACCCTTCAGCTTTCCACTCAAGCTAATATTGAAACCCAAACACAGATGCGGTTTCCTGCTATTTTGAGTCCAGACAAAACTGATATATTTGTTTTGGAATCTTCCGGACCCCATAAACAACACCTGAATCCTAGAGAAATCCACCACAGTCTCAGAGATTGCTCCAATTCTCAAGTCGAAGAGGTAGAATCTCCGATCTCTTCCAGTTCCTGCGGGAGCGTAACAGGGTCAGAGGTTATGGCTTCACCCTCTGTCTCCACTATTATTGATGCACTGCACCTGAGTAGCATTGACTGGGATGCTTTGTCCTTTACATCCTCCCCACCACCTCAAGCAGCTGCCGACCGCACTGCAGGACCCAAGCTGAGTGAAACTGCAAGTGATGGTACCGAGGAAAAGGAAATGAAACTAACAAAGCAGAAGTCTTCCATAGATGCCGGTAATGCAATGAGACAACCCGCCTTGGAGCTGTGCCACACTGAGTGTCCGCTGAGGGACAGGGTTCTCATGAGGAATGCAGTAAAAAGTGTAAACCAAACAGAGACAGAAAACGATGCGTTCACAAAGCAACTAAGCTTTGAGCCGGCTTTTCCAAAGCCTATTTCTTCTCACAACTCAAAGCCAAGTGGACAGATCGCTGTTAAAGGTTGTAATGACACCAAGTCACTAGAGACGCAACATGTGGGTGATAGAAAAGCTCTTAAGCATAAAGACCAGAATGTGACTGCTACTAAGGCAGACCAGGCCCTTCACATTCCAAAACAACATGTAGTGCCCGTAGCACAAGCTCAAAGTGAGGCAAAAGTTAATAGAAATTATCCTCAAAAGCCTGATCAGAAATATAAGTTTGTCAAGACATCAATTTCCTCTACTCTTGTGCCACCCCTGAGGTGCCATTCTGACCCTTGTAAAAGTGAGAAGGACAGGATGGGGCTTAAGACCACCAAGAAGAGTGTGTGTGTCAGTGTGTGTTCATCAAGCGAGGACAGTGATGCGGAGAACCAAGAGTTTGGAGCACAGAGGAGGGAGAAGGTCAAGCTCAACAGGCAGCCACCACCCAGCTTACGCACGGATTTCTCCCTGAAACCCACTTCCATACTACCTATAGCTAAAGAAACATTAAACCTCACCCATGAATTTCAATTAGGCCCTAAGCATCTCTGCAGTAGTGTAGATGTTGGGGTGAACCTTAATCTTGCTTCCACTCAGGGCAAGCGCCATTATCCTCTGTCAGTAAAGGATGATGTGTTTGTCCCAACCCCAGATTCACCAGTGACAATATTAGATAGTGACGACTCAGTGATTTGTAGCGACAGCCCATTGCCACTGGCAGAGAGACTGAGGTTAAAGTTCCTGTAATGAGTGGCACTTGGTTTTAAAGTTTACACCACTGAGTAAAATAAGATGCTTGTACAAATTTTTTATTTATTTTTTGTTAAAATACCTGCTCATGTGATTTATTTTTAATGAACATCACTGCAAGGACAGAATACACACAACGACTTATGAGTAATAATCATGACTGAATTACATTAAGTCCTTTGCTGTTAATTAAAAACTTTTTTAATTTTGTATTTGGCCAGTGTAAAAAATGTTTAGGCATTTTGATTATAGCCAGAATTTCCCTGTATATTGTGTTGCATCTCATGCATTGTCTCTCATGGTGTGAGATAACCTGTGGCCCAGTATCGCAGGCACAAAGCCACCAGCTCTTCTTAAACCAGACTGGACCCTGATACACTACATTGGGTACATTATGGATGAAATACATTGTGGATGAACAAAGCTCATGAGATATGCTGACAGAAATTATATGCACAACTTATAAAAATTAAAACAAAAAAATCGATTCTGTGCACACTATGCATTGCCTTTGTGCACTGCCTGTTGATGCCTATGTCCTATCAGACTTGAACCTAGTTTTTTGGCACTTACTTGCATTGTTGTCCCCTGACTAGGTCCTTGCTTATGTTGTATTACCTGTCAGATGTACGTCGCTTTGGATAAAAGCGTCTGCTAAATGAAACTGTAACACTAACATTATACACCACAACCCGACCAGACCTTAAGCCAGCGGCCAGTACCTTGTAAAGCAATAATAAAGTATTAACTTATTCTGTCGTCAAGTCAATTTTATTTTTATAGCCCAACGCTTGTTTGCAGTCACGTGATTCTGATGACGCGCGAGATTCAGATGGAGGGCAGGAAGTGAAAAGCAGAATGGACGAGATGGAGCTAGTTCAGCCCGAACTGTGCTAGTTTAGACGATATTACGAGAGAAAGGTATAAATAGAAAGTAAGATATGTTGGACATGATCCTTATGTTATGAAGAGTGGTTTTTTTAACGAAGTGGTCACTGCACACGCGCGCCTTATCCGACTCCGCTCCCGACCGCAAACGACGGTTCGCAAGCCATTTTTTCCGGTGTTTCCGGTCAATTTCTTGCACCCCCCCTCCCCCCCTCATGAACAACAATTTTCGGTACTCAATAAAAACTCCTTGTGGTTTCTCAGTTAATGACGCCAAACATAGGCATTTCGGAAGTTTGTGATAGTGCTTCCTATGTAGAAAATCACTTCCTGCTCTCCATCTGTAGTTCGTGACGTCATATGCAAACAACCTTATTTATCGCAAATTACAAATTTGCCTCGAGGGGCTTTACAGCAACACAACATCCTTTCAATCCTTTTAGCTGTGACATATTTTGTAAAGTAGGTCGGTAGGAAAGAAACGATGAAACTTGTTTTTCTGTTTTTTCATTTGCTTCGCTCTCAGCCCATACATTTTACTCGTCTCATACATCATATATTCCGTCATATGAGCTCTTATCATGCAAATGACTAATTAAGGCCTGAATTATCTCGCGAGATTTGGACTGGCCTCGCGATACTACTCTCCTTTCACCCTGGTGCTGAATCTGACGTTTCAGTTTCACGGTGCGCTCGTTTTTCGTTTTGTTTTGTTATGTTTTTACTCCTGTTTCCCTTAAGTCCCAGTTCCGTTTGTTTCCACTGTTGTGAACCAAGCCAATAAAATAGAGCTAATATAGACAACATACTGGTCCATCAGCCTGCCAGCTCGTTTTTTTTTACAACCCAATAGTGTTGGACCCCCCTCCCCCCTGATCATTAGTGACGCGTCGCACACCTTTTCAGACATGAAAGAGCTGGCGGGCCAGTGCGTCTTGCAGGAGACTGGAGACAGCTGCATCCCTCATAGCTGTTTCCATATAACATCCACCGCAGACTATGCAAAAAAAAATTCTCAGTACAGCTGTGGCTTCCGTTATCTGTAATCTCGGAACAACGTTGAGTCCAAACATTTATCTGTTCTGGTCAACGTTTAGATGGAGTTCTTCGATTTGTCTGCGTTATACTATATTAAAGTAGCCCACAGACCTGTGTTTTGCCAGACAGCTCCACCTCCGCCCTTTCGTTGCTTTCTAGACTGAAGCCACACGCATGCCTGACTTGCCAGAGAGGTGTGAAAATCCCAGGTGCAACACCGTCCTTTCATTCCTTCATTAGACAGATCACATCAAACTGACAATTGTCGGCGTGCCAACTTAAAGAGTCATTTCCCACAAAAGGGAATCTAATTATTTTTCTTTCTATTACACATTATCCGTCTATTTGGTCTTATTCGCACCCCAGTGTCAACTAACGACGTCTTTCGTGGAGGTCACATTTTGGCACTTGAGTTTTCTTTGAACTTTTCGCCTAAGCTGTGAACTCATAAACCTCCGGAGATCTGCTTCCATATAAAACGCGGGGCGAATCAGTTCCTGTCCCCCTTTTTTTGCCCTATATCCACCCTCGGGTACCATTCCTGCCGCATGTGAAACCCAACCCCGGGATATTTCTATCATGGACTGCGACATTGATGTTGTTACCTCCAAAATACTCTCCGAATGGAAGCTCCAGGAAAGAGTGTTTGAGGACGAACAGGAATCACTTCGGTCCCGCTCGCCGGAGTCCTCTTTCGAGTCCATGTGCTCCTCACCCGAGACATCTTCGGGCTCCAGCGGACATCGGGGATTCAAGCCTTTCTCGTTTGGCGTCGCAGGACGCAATGCGACTCCGTGCGCAACGCAGAGGCAGACCAAGCCAAAGATGTCGACCAAGAGACGCATGAAGGCGAGCGAGAGGGAGAAGATGCGGATGAGGAGCCTAGCAGAGGCTTTGCACCAGCTCCGTGACTATCTGCCAGCGGATTACAGCAAACGAGGCCAACCTCTGACCAAAATACAAACCCTCAAGTACACCATTGAGTACATCAATAAACTGTCGAACATTTTAAATCATGCGTAAATGGACCACTTTTACGCATCGGCCTACTCTCGTTTTTTTGGGGTTTGGTGGTAAATCAATTGTATGTTTACATCTTTAATGACATATTTTGACTTTTTACGCTGTAATATTTGTGTTTTAATGACGCTTTCTACCCCTCTCTGTGTACATTTTCTTCAGGGGGCACATGACAGCTTTTGTATATGAGGCTTTAATGACCTGAACAAGCCTTAAAAAGTAGAAATTTGATAGTTTGAAGTCAGTGTGGGCTTCATTTTCATGAGAGCAAGCCTATATTTGCCTCATGCTTGGGGGGGGGGGGGGGTCAATGAATTACCGTTATCGCATGGAACCATATCGAAGAAAGGTCTTCTTAATTGTAAGAAATTGGACGATATTTACGTAAAAAAAATTAAAGTCCTCTTTTGTGAGATTGTTGCCCATATCTCAGAAGTTGGGAACACGTCATTACCGACATCCTTGCGTTCGGGCTACCAGGCGGGAAAAAACATGGACGCCCGCAATGCTGAGCACCAGAAGGTGCAGAGATATTTCATCCATATGGAAGAAGTCCAGAGTGGATTTCAGTGACAGCTCGGTAGCAACGTTGTCATATTTTCGTCAACAATAGGCTGGAATCAAATACTTTTTTTTATATCATAATGGTTCAGAGTTTTCTTCTCGTTATCGTTACCAACGAGCATTTTCAAGTTAGTGACCTTGTGATTAGCGATAGGTTAACCTTTTAAAACCGCTAATATTTAATTTTATATGCTTAACCAACTATTGTATAGGGTATCTTTATTGATCTAAAAGCATACCATGCTGAAAATCAAACGTAGAGGTGTTTTTAAAAGCATACAATCTTGTCAAGATTGATAAAAGATTAATATTATTTTACCATTGACACTGTGGGCAGCCATGTTGATGTGACGTCATATGATTCCGTCGCGAACTGGGTTGAGAAAAGCAAACCCAGCTCACGTGCCGTTTTATTTGATTTTTCCTAGTGGGAACTAGGAATTTCCGATCTCCGAGTTATAATCGAACGCAGCACACACGCACGCACATATATATATATATTTAAATATATATGTGTGTGTGTGTGTGTGTGTGTGTTCCACATTCACTCACATAGCTACAGTAAATGTCTGTGTAGTTTAAAGGACTTGTGGTTTCGTCAGTGAACTAGTTCGGCCGGTATAATTGGCGAGGACGTCAATCCTCTGCATGCGCTCGACACCAGTAATGTTACGTTATTGTCATAATAACGAGGCAGAGAATGAGATTGCGGTTAAACACTTTACTTCACGTTCGTGAGTCCGCCATAACATCACACATCACTTCCGCATCTCCGTCACGTTACAGATTGGCTACAGCCTCTACCGGTAACTGTGGTAAGGTTAACACTTAACTTACACAACATCTCCCCCTTTTAAGTAAGAAACATTTCCTCTACTTGGCTCAGCCTCTCTTTTCATCCCCCTCCTCGTATTTCTTCTTCTTCATCTCCTCCACCTGACGTAGCTGTTCAGCGGACAGCACACTCCATCCTCTGCAGACACACTTGACAGAGCTCTTTGCGTAGTTTCTCTGCATCTTCCTGCAGGGCAGACTTCAGTGTTTCCGGCACAGCTACATACATGTCCAGGTCCGTGCGGCATGACTTTTCAAGCACATGGTTGAGCTCTTTTACCATGGAGCCCTCAAGTTCCTTCACCCTGTCTGCAGCAGTGGCATTATGGCTTTCAGGGCGGCAATTTCCTGCTCCATAGGCATCACGACGGAGCGCGGCGTCTCTGCATGCACACCAATAAGAATGTCAGAATAGAGGCCGAGGCAGCCAATCAAAAGCAAGAAGTAACCAATCAAAATGCAGCGTTGTTCCCAATGGGCGTGAAGCGTACAAAGTTTTCCTCACAAAGAAATCCCAGCCACCTTGAATGCGTCAGGGCTGCCGAGCCGCCATTTCAAAGCGGTAGGTAGCTCGGTTCATAGTGGAATATACTGTAATTTTTTTTTCTAAAAATATTTATTTTTCATATCAATTGGAGGAGCTCTTAAGGTGACTCCCTTGGATCTACCTCGTCTTCGTCACCGTCGGACGTAAGTCATCCTCTCCATCCCAATTCTCCCGGAGAGAGAAGCGTTTGTAAATGTAAGCAACGCCCCTTGTGCACAGTAAACGTTTAGCTCGTCTTGTTTTGCCTTTTAAAGTTAATACGCGAAATAGCACACGCTGTTTGCAAGGTGACGACTCACTTTTCATACCACATTATCCGTATTACAGCATTTAGCTATGTGAGACAGATATTCTCGTCGAGAACAGTAGAGGGCCTATTTGGCTATTTACGGTTTCATTCAGACATGTGTCATACATAATAAGCTAACCGTGTTACAGACAGATTAGGGTTTATCCAGTTAGATGCAATACATGCTTTGTTAATTGTGGAACAGCCTATCTCCAATGCTTAACTTTGCAGGCTGAGGGTTGGCTTGCTCCAAGATGTTTATTTTGACATGCGATGTTGGCTGTACAAGCTCAATTATTCAAGAAAACAACAACAACACTGAATTAATTGCAATTTACAGTATATGTTTGCAGCATACTAGAGGCATTGGGCAGACTGAACAGTCAGTTATGCTCATTTTTATTATTATCGTCAATTACACAATTTTTTACGTATTCTCTCATTTTAATTGAAAATGCAAATTGTTGATGCATTTTTTGTTCCACGGTTAAGGGCTTTCTTTGTTTCCAATTCAACTCCTCATTCCGCCAGTATAAGGTAAATTAAAAGTTTCACTGGATTTAATGGCAGTTTAGAAATTTAGTTGTCGTCTGTTGGTTGCCAGATCAAACGCGAGATTACAGTGGCTTGCAAAAGTATTCATACTCCTTGAACTTTTCCACATTTTGTCACGTTACGACCACAAACATAAATATAGTATTTTATTGGAATTTTATGTGAAAGACCAACACAAAGTTGCACACAATTGTGAAGTACAAAGAAAATTATACATGATTTTAACTTTTTTTTTACAAATGAAAAACTGAAAAGTGCGGTGTGCAAAAGTATTCAGCCCCCTTTTCTCTGAGTGCAACCAATTGCCTTCAGAAGTTGCCTGATGATTGCTGAATGATCGAATGTTGACCTAATGACTAAATAGTCAACCTGTGTGTAATCTAATCTCAGTACAAATACAGCTGTTCTGTGACGGCCTCAGAGGTTTGTTAAGAGAATATTGGGGAGCAAACAGCATCATGAAGTCCAAGGAACACCAGACAGGTCAGGGGTAAAGTTGTGGAGAAGTTTAAAGCAGGGTTAGGCTATAAAAAAGATTTCCCAAGCTTTGAACATCTCACGGAACACTGTTCAATCCACCATCCGGAAATGGAAAGAGTATGGCACAATTGCAAACCTACCAAGACACGGCCGTCCACCTAAACTTACAGGCCGAACAAGGAGAGCACTGATCAGAGATGCAGCCAAGAGGCCCGTGGTGACTCTGGACAAACTGCAGAGATCCACAGCTCAGGTGGGGGAATCTGTCCACAGGACAACTATTGGTTGTGCACTGCACAAATCTGGCCTTTATGGAAGAGTGCCAAGAAGAAAGCCATTGTTAAAAGATAACCATAAGAAGTCCCGTTTGCAGTTTGCCAGAAGCCACGTGGGGGACACAGCAAACATGTGGAAGAAGGTGCTCTGGTCAGATGAGACCAAAATTGAACTTTTTGGCCTAAATGCAAAACGCTATGTGTGGCGGAAAACTAACACTGCACATCACTCTGAACACACCATCCCCACTGTCAAACATGGTGGTGGCAGCATCATGCTCTGGGGGTGCTTCTCTTCAGCAGGGACAGGGAAGATGGTCAGAGTTGATGGGAAGATGGATGGAGCCAAATACAGGGCAATCTTGGAAGAAAACCTGTTGGAGTCTGCAAAAGACTTGAGACTGGGGCGGAGGTTCACCTTCCAGCAGGACAACGACCCTAAACATAAAGCCAGGGCTACAATGGAATGGTTTAAAACAAACATATTCATGTGTTAGAATGGCCCAGTCAAAGTCCAGACCTAAATCCAATTGAGAATCTGTGGCAAGATCTGAAAACTGACGTTCACAAACACTCTCCATCTAATCTGACTGAGCTTGAGCTGTTTTGCAAAGAAGAATGGGCAAAAATTTCAGTCTCTTGATGTGCAAAGCTGGTAGAAACATACCCCAAAAGACTTGCAGCTGTAATTGGAGCAAGGTGGTTCCACAAAGTATTGACTCAGGGGGGCTGAATACTTTTGCACACCGCACTTTTCAGCTTTTTATTTGTAAAAAGAATTTAAAATCATGTATAATTTTCTATGTTCTTCACAATTGTGTGCCACTTTGTGTTGGTCTTTCGCATAAAATTCCAATAAAATATATTTATGTTTGTGATCGAAACATGACAAAATGTGGAAAAGTTCAAGGGGTATGAATACTTTTGCAAGCCACTGTAATTGGTCCATTCCTAACTGAGGTGTCTGTCCTACATGAATTCCTTGACAGTTACCGGTATATGTCGTATCTTGGGGCAGTACATCTCAGGCTTGAGGAGCTACATTTGTTTTTCTTCTATTTCAGCCGACCAGTTCTTCTTGTCATTTGTCGTATCCTGCACCTCCTTCTGAGCAAAACTTAGGTGAGATTTCAAACATGTTGCGGTCCATGTTAAAGGTCTCTCTCTCTCTCTCTCTCTCTCTCTCTCTCTCTCTCTCTCTCTCTCTTTCTGTCTACCTTTAGTCTGTAGATGACGATAAATCAAATCCATTACACCAGCTTATGTTGTGTGGCACGACACAAACCACACAACACCTTTTTGTAGTCAGGGGTCACCAATAAAGTATTCTAGAGCAAAACTTTCAACGAGTTAGACCCCCCCCAAACACACACACACTCACACACACACGTTTTGTGTGTTGTTTTAAAATGAATGGACCGAGACCTTTTCCAAATTCACGCCGAAGCTTTTATTTATCCCACATGCCAGACTCTGTGTTCGTACCTCTGACCTCAGCACGTCACTAGCCTGCCACGTAACATCTAGGATTCTGGGTAACACAGTTACTAACAAAGGCATATAACAACACATCTTCCCTTCTTTAAAAAGCAAAACAAAAACAAAACAAGTATCTCCTTAAAGATGAACAGCATAAAAGATCTGAAAATACAATACACATAAATAACTTTCTTTTTTTTTTACATCTCAGACAATTTCAATTAATCTGTCCGGTTTCTTAATAATCCTTCTCGGTCTGCTGCATGTTTCAGCAGATGTTTTGACCTCAGGATCTGCAGCATCTGTTTGCTTCGGTAAGCCAGAACAAACCTGTTGATTGCTGGCATGTCCCACTGTGTCTATAGAGGTGTTTTCAGAGGTGTCACTGTTTTGATTTGGTTCTTGTGTTTTGCGCAGACTTCGACAATTGCATCTTAAGATCTGTCCTTCCTCCATCCTCTCAGTGAATGACCGTGGAGCTACTTCTTGAAGAATAGTGGCTTTCGTACTCCATCCATCAGGATCCTCAATCCTGACTGTATCATTACCAGACAGCGGTGGAAGCTGCTTCGCTGTCTTATAAAATGACTTCTGCTTCATCTTTTGTTGCTGTACCTTTTGTTCCAGTTTTGGATTCCAGTTTCTTCTGCTTTGAGTAGCTTGGCAGTGTGGTGTGCAGCTTTTGATTCATCAGCAACTCAGCAGGTGACAGTCCACACTCAAGTGGTGATGCTCTGTAGCTGAGTAGAGCAAGATTAGGGATCTGACTCGCTGTCAGCAGCTTTCTTCAAGAGCTGTTTGGGAATGTGCATGCCTTTCTCAGCTTTTCCATTTGACTGTGCATATAGAGGACTAGATGTCACATGCTTGAAGTCATACTGTTCTGCAAATTTCTGCCACTCTGTGCTGTTGAAACATGGTCCGTTGTCACTCATCACTGTGTTTGGTATGCCGTGTCTGGCAAAAATGGATTTTGTGTGTGTTATGACACAGGTTGATGATGTGTTTGACAGCAATGCCATTTCAGGAAAGTTTGAATAATAGTCAGTCTTTACCTTTGAGATGAAACAAGTCCATTCCTACTTTGTGCCATGGTGCTGTTGGCACATCTGCTACTATCATAGGCTCTTTGGTTTGCTTGTTTCTGTTCCTGACATGTCTCACACCTGCTTATCAGTCTCTCAATGTCTTTATTAAAGTGATACTGACATCAGAATCTGAAAATTCCTATTGATAGGCTATGTTCCGAGTTGGAATGTGACCACGGAGCAATTCATTGGCCAAAACAGTACGTCTGGGGCCACTCGAGAGAGATCTGTGATTAACTGTAGGTGGTGACCAATGTCAAATTGTGCCGGTGGATACGTAGACACCAGTCAATTTGCATATAGGGTGTGTCCGTAGCGAGATGGTATAAAACCACGGAGAAGCTGTTCTTTCACCCCCTCTTGTTAACTACTTGGCTCGAGTTTGTGCTATTTTGCTGAGACTTTATTATCGATCTTGCTACGACGTATTGCTATCTATCTATTTATCTAAATATCTATCATCTATCTATCTAACAGTTATTTGTATCATCGAATCCTCCTCCTCGAAACTGTAATCCTCACAGAGGATCTCCCTCTCACTCTCGCTGTCCGACATTTTTTGACGAGCGGTATCTAACCCCACCCGTCCAGGAAGACAGTATCCAATAGCTTTGAATTCTTAAACCCACACCTATTTTCGGTTGTGATTCAAACTCCCAATGTTAAAAAAAATGTGTTCAGAAAGGGCATGTCAGTCTCTCTTTAATTCTAGGCCAGAAGACTGTCTCTCTCGCCCTCCTTTTGCACTTCTCGACACTGAGATGGCCTTCATGTAGTCTTTGTAGTATGTACTGTATCAATTCTTGTGGGATGATGATTCTGTTTTGCTTCAGCAACAGTCCATCAACAAACATTCAATTCACCTCTGATGTTGTAGACCAGTGGACAGGAACCTGCAGGCCATCCATTTTTTATGTTCTCAGTGACACGTTGCAACTCTGTGTCTTTTGCTGTTTCCTCAGCTATTTGTCTGAACTTTGTGTCTGATACAGGAAGCACAGCAGACACCATGTTCACATGACCTTGAAGATCCTCCTCGGTTGTACTCACATGTTTCCCTGTGGGTGCTTGTGAGAGTGCGTTGGCAAGTACCAGGTGCTTTCCTGGCATGTAGATCAGCTCAAAGTCATATCTCTGCATTTCCATCATGGTCTGTTTAATTCTTGGTGACATCTCATTCAGGTTCTTTTTGATGACGACGACTAGTGGACAGTGGTCTGTCTCTACAGTGAAGGTGGGTAGGCCATATATGTAGCCATGTATGTAGCCAAACATTTACCCCAGGCATTCTTTTTCTATCTGAGCATATTGACACTCAGTCTCTGTCATGGACCTGCTCACCGTCAGCCTGAAAGAGTACTGCACCAATTCAGTCCTTAGAGGCATCAGTCGATACTTTCATCTTCTTCGTTGGGTCAAAGAATGTCAGCGTAGGTGCAGTTGTCAGTGTCTCTTTAAGCTTCTGCCACTCATGCTCATGTTTGGCTGTCCATTTGAACTCAGTGCCTTTGTGCAGGAGCTCACGGATGCAGGATGTTTTTGCAGAGAGGTTAAGAATGAATTTACCTAGAAGTTCACCATCCCCATGATGCGTAGCACATCTGTCTTGTCTGTGGGCCTTGGCATGTCCTGTATGGCATTGATTTTTTTCTTGGTCAGGTTGGACACCTTGTGCAGAGAGCTTGTCTCCAAGGAAAAAAAATCTTGTGCTCCAAACTGGCATTTGCTCTTGAGTTTCAATCCATATTTTAGTACCTGGTCCAGCACTTTTTTCAGTCTTTCATTGTATTCATGAAGTGTGGAGCCCCAGACGATGCTGTCGTCCACATAGACTCTGACACCTTCCAGCCCCTCAGTGATGTGCTCCATTGCTCTGTGATATATTTCTGATGCTGAAATTATTCCAAAAGGCATCCTGAGGTAACGATATGTGCCAAAAGGTGTATTAAAAGTACAGTATTTGGTGCCGCTTTCATCCAATTTCAACTGCCAGAAGCCTTGTGACGCGTCGAGCTTTGTGAAGAATCTGGCACCTGCCATCTCACTGGTGATTTTTTCATGCTTGGGTATCTGGTAATGTTCACGCTTGATGTTTTCATTTAGATCTTTCGGGTCCATACATATTCTGAGGTCACCATTCTTTTTCTTTGCGCACACCATGGAGTTGACCCAATCTGTTGGTTCCTCAACCTTCTTTATCACACCAAACATTGTCATCCTGTCCAGCTCTTTTTTTAGGCAGTTTCTTAGTGGTGTTGGAACTCTTCGAGCAGCATGCACGACTGGCTGTGCATCTCCTTTCAGCTTGATTTTGTATGTGAATGGCAATACACCAAATTCTTGAAAACATCTGCAAAGTTCTCAGCAGAGTTACTTGGTGTGCTCACAGCTGTGTTGATGCAGTACACTCTTTTCACCAGCCCCGCATCTTCACAAGCTTTATCATCCAGTAGTGACTCGAAGTCCTTCAGCAACAACAGAGAAGAGTAGGTGGTGTGTTTTTTTTTTCACCAATACCTTCAACTTGCATGTGCCTAAACACTCGATTCTCTGTCCATTGTAGTCTTTCAGTTTAGGTGTTTTTCTCTGTATTTTGGGCCTGTCTTTCTTTTCTTTTCGAGAAGCACTGTTTAGAAAAATGATTCTTTCCCTGGCAATTAGAGCATTGCTTACCAAAGGCTGGACACTGTCTTGGCTTGTGCTGTGAACCGCAACGTTTGTAGCCGAACATCCTGTCATCTGTCTGCTGTGCAGGTTGGGTCTGTGTGTGTCTTCGTCCTTGGCTTGAGACCGCACCAACAGCCGAGCAGTCACTCATGGTCACTATGCCCACCGCCATTTTGCTGAACTTCCTCACATGCATTTGGGACAGCTCACTCGCCTGGCAGATCTTAATAGCTCCTTCTAGCGTTAGCGCCGTTTCCCTCAGTAGCCTTCTCTGACCTTTTTATCCTCCACTCCAAAAACTATCTGGTCCCGGATCATGGAGTCTTTCAGTGAAGCAAAGTTGCATGACTGTTCTTTTAGCTTCAGGTCAGTCAGAAAGCTGGCAAAGGGGGTGGAGCAGCGACCAGGACGGCTTGGAAGAGTGGGGTGATTGGCCAGGTACAATTGGGGGAAAAAGGGGGGGGGGACAAAAAAAACAAAATAAACGCATGACTTGTCTGTGTAGATCATTGAGAAAAGTTAATTACTGGGTAAAATTAATCAGCTTTGCTCACGCAGAATAAAAGATAACGCAATGTGCTAATTATTGGATTGCAGATGATGGATTGGCCATAAAATCTCAAGACATACAGTTGACTCTGATAGTTATAAAGTAAAAGACCTGACTTCTGGCTCCATTAAAGCAGGTATGGTGGGGCATAAATTTCACGAGATGATTGAATGGTACAGTAATCTACACAAGATAAATGATGATTTTTTTAAAAATGAAAATCATTGAAGCTGCTAAGATTCTTGAGTTTCCTCATCCAATTTTTTAAATGAAGTGAATTATATATATCCAATCCTCTGCTCTTCTTTTTCTTCTTTTGGACCGAGGCTGACGTTCGTCTACCTAATGCTCGAGTGCTTCTCAGTTGCAGCCATGCAGTTTATTTCTCTATCACTTCCTATTTTTTACTTTTGTAAAAGCTTTCCTTTTCATTACTACGCTGTTTTTAGATTTTACCATTTGGATGTTGTTACACAAAGAAGTTTTTCTTTAATTTTTTTACTTTTTTTGCCTTAACTAATCATTATGAAGTAAGTGTTGGTTGTACAGTGTAATGGCTATAGAATAATAACTCCATTGTTTAGATATAGGAACCTGCTTCTGTAGAGTCACACCAATGTTGGAATTTACAGTAAAACTATATCAGGTGTAATCAGTACATTCATACATTGTCATTTCAGACTATCTGAAGATGGATCAAAGTGAGAAAATACCGCGACGTTTATCATACCTATGCCAGTAGAAAATGGCTTATGCCACGATGATGACAACTGGTTACTCATTCAAAGTACAGATAGTCCCCGGGTCACGAACAAGTTCCGTTTTTGAGTCTGTTCTTATGTCGAATTTGTATGTAAGTCGGAACAGTTACGTACAGTTCACATCTAGTCTCAATTAGTCAAATGTTTGTCTTAGTATATAGTATATATTTGATCTAAAAAATCATAAGTATAATAATAATATAATACCCCAGTAATAATGATAAACCTAACTACAGTACAGTATTTATAATTGAGAGAGAATTGTATAGGTATAAAAAAAACTTAAAAGAAGGTGCGCGGCTAGTCAACATCGCCAGCAGCGAGGAGGCTACTTAAGACTGAAAAAAAAAGTTTTTAAAAATAGATTTTTGGAATTTGTGACTCTATTCAGAATCGTAGAAGAATCACGATTCTTACGTGAATCAAAAATTTTCCCCACCTCTAAAGGTTAGTCGGGACAAAGTGCACTGCTCAAGTGTCAATAGCAGGGCAGAAAGTCAATTGCCTTTTAGACACAGGATCCCAGGTTATAACAGTTCCCTTATCCTTTTATGAAAACCTGAAAGAGCAACAGATTAGGCCATTAAATTATTTATTGGAGGTGGAAGGGACAAACAGCCAAAAGATCCCATATTTTGGATTTATGGAACTAGATATTACTTTCCCCAAAGAGTTTGTGGGGCAGGAAGTCGAGATTCCGACGTTGGCCCTTGTTGTTCCTAATATGAGAGAGGAAGCTCAAGAGCAACTCCTCATCGGCACCAACACACTTGACGTGTTGTATTCAGATCTGGCCCCTCACATCGATGATACTAACCTGCAAGTGCAGTGTGGCTATAAAGCAGTTCTTAAAATCCTGGTGCTCCGATACAAACAAGGGCAAAGTGGCAACCTATCAGGGAAGAACCCAGAATTAATTCCTGCTGGACATGCTGTCGCTTTGGAGGGACTGGTCAATGTCAGGGGTTCCCTGAATGAAAAATGGGCTGTTGTTTAGCAGCCGTCATCTCCCTCCTTGCCTGGGGGGCTGCTTGTTGCAAATTGCTTAGTTACCTTACCTATAAAATGGCTGGGTACAATAGCTCTCTTAATCGGAAATGAAGCTGAACATAATGTTGTTATCCCACCAAAGACAGTTATTGCTGAAATCAATGCTGTCCAACAAGTGATGCCACACAAGTGTGATCCAAGCACAACTGACCCTGCAACAGTTCAACCCTACCCCAGTCCAGATGTCAAGTTTGATTTTGACTACTTTCCTTTGTCTGCTGATTGGAAGGAGAGAATAACACAGAAATTAAACTCAATGCCTGAGGTGTTTGCTCATCATGACCTTGACTTTGGTCACACTAGTCAAGTTAAGCATCACATCAAGCTCTAAGATCGAACCCCTTTCAAACAAAGAGCCTGACCAATCCATCCTCAAGATGTCAATGCTGTACGGAAGCATCTGAGAGAGCTACTACTTGATGCTGGTGTGATTCATGAGTCTGAGTCTCCTTTTGCATCCCCCATTTTGGTTGTCTGGAAATGTGATAACGCTGTCTGCCTCTGTATTGATTACCGCAAACTCAACTTATGATAACTCTGTCTGCCTCTACTGATTACCACAAGACGCTTATGCGCTTCCCAACTAGGAAGAGGCTTTCTCTTGACTAAGTTGGCTCAAAGTGGTTTTCAGTTTTAGACTTGAAATTGGGCTGTTACCAGGTTGAGATGCAGGAAGCTGATAAAGAGAGGACAGCATTTGTGTGTCCTTTGGGAGTTTATGTATTTAATAGTATGCCCCAAGGGATCACTAATGCACCCAGTACTTTCCAGCAGCTTATGGAACGCTGTATACGTGACTTAAATCTGAAGGAGGTGTTGGTCTTTATTGATGATCTAATAATTTTTTCTGACACCCTGGAAGAGCATGATGGGCGACTGCTGCGAGTCCTTGAAGTGAATTAGGACTGCTGCGAGTCCTAACTCACTTCAAGGAATCCGGCCTTAAACTCTCACCTAAAAAGTGCAGATTTTTCCAGTCTTCCGTCTGATATCTAGGCCATGTAGTTTCACAAAATGTAATTGAAACAGACTCCGAAAAAGTCCAAGCCCTTAAAACCTGGCCAAAGCCAAAGAATTTAAAGGAGTTGAGGTCCTTCCTGGGGTTTTGTGGATATTATCGCAGATTCATTAAGGACTTCTCTCAGATTGTGAAGCAGCTAAATGAGTTAATTGTTGGGTATCCCCCATCCCGCAAGAAAAAAGAGAAAGTGAGTTCTGCCCAGTATCACAATCCCAAAGAATTGTTTGGTGAATGTTGGACTGTCTCTTGCCAGCAAGCATTTGATACAATAACCGAGAAGCTCACTTCAGCACCTGTTCTAGTTTTTGCAAACCCTAAACTGCCATATCTGCTTGACACGGATGCTAGTTCTGCAGGGCTGGCTGCAGCTTTGTATCAACACCAAAATGGTGAACTGAGGCCTATAGCTTTTGCAAGCAGAGAGTTGTCTAGAAGTGACACCAGATATCCAGCCCATAAATTGGAGCTCCTAGAACTCAAATGGGCCATCATGGAGAAATTTACTGATTATCTCTATGGGGCTAGTTTCACCGTAGTCACTGATAGTAACCCCCTCATCTATATTCTGACCTCTGCCAAAGTTGACGCCACTATAGATGCCTGTCAGTCCTTTCCACCTATTAATTTAAGCTGCAGTATAGGGCAGGAAAGCAGAATTTGGATGCAGACACCCTGTCAAGGAGACCACATGGTGAACTAGTTGATGACTACGCTTCATAGAAAGAACGAGAGGATCAGTAAGTTCACTTGGATGTAGATGCCCTGTCAAGGCGACCACATGGTGAACTAGTTGATGACTCACTTCACAGAAAGAACAAGAGGATCAGTAAGTTCACTGCCAACCACCTTTCTGAAACTGAGACGTCTGAGGTGGTTCAGCCAGAGAGGTGATTAAAGGCCATCTGTGAAAAGCATGATGCCTACTCGATGGCTGAGAAGTCTGACTCCTCTGATCATTCTATTCTGTTCTCCATCATTTCCTCTGTGCCCTGGAAAAAGTTCACTCGAGCACATCCTCAGCAGCTGCCCATCAGTCCTGGGGGAGGGCCGATACTGCTGACAACATGACCAGGTGCTGAAGACAGTTGCAGAGGCCATCTCCAAAGCTGTGGCCAACAACAAGCAAACCGACTGACAGAGGAACATTACCTTTGTCAGGGCTGATGAGAAGCCTCAGTCACAGCCCAGATCAGCAGCCGGTCTCCTCAACTCTGTGTCAGACTGGGAGCTAGCTGTGAGTCGACTTGGGGAGGCAGCTCAGGTTCCCAGACCACGTTATGACAACTTCGTTGAGGCCAGATGTTGTGCTTTCATCAGCCTCTTCAAAACAAGTGCTCCTTATAGAGCTGATAGTTCCCTGGGAGGACCAGATGGAAGAGGTAAATAAGCGGAAGTGGTCTAAGTACCAGGAGTTGGTGGATCAGTGCCGGAGGAGAGGCTGGAAGGCACATTGTGAGCCCATTGAAGTGGGGTGTAGAGGCTTTGCTGGCCATTCACTGTGCAAGGTCTACACTCAGCATCGCTGGAGCTGCAAAAAGGAAAGCGATCAAGTCTTCCATGGAGGCTGCAGAGAGGGCCTCCAGATGTCTTTGGATCATAAGGAGTGATCTGTGGGCCAATGCTGCTGGGACACAAGTCAGGACCTGATCAACCCTTGCAGGGTTGCCTGAGCGAGGGTGTATGATGTTGAAAGACCTGAAACACCTGAGGACCTCAGGAAACATTGCTGATGATGTGTCCCAGTGCAGCCTAGGATGTATTTATTTTTTTGAATCTTCGAATCATTGGGGTGCTGTTTGTAAAAAGTTGCACCTTTTGTGCTCCCGCTCAGATTTTGCACAATTAGCATTGCAAAATGTAAAAAAGAATGCAATACAATTTTCAGCTGTCACTTTTTTTAACATGTAGAGAAATGCATGTAAAATATTGTAATCTATTTTGAGAGTAATGATCTGCATTAAAGCAAAATTGTAAAATATTATATAAATGTTAAATGTTAATTTTTAATATAAACGAAAATGTTAAATATAAATGTAAATGTTAAATATACATGTAAATGCTAAATATAGATGTTAAACCAAAATGTAAATGTTAAATATTAATGTTAAATGTTAAACCTAAATGTAAATGTTAAATATAAATTAATATAAATCTTAAATCTAAATGTATAAAATATGCTAATTGACCACGTCCCCTACGTGTGATCTCAAGTTTTTTTGGCATGGAGAAAGGTGTTATGACTGCCTGACCACCGAGAATTGCATGTGCCTTGTGGGAGATACACTTCTGCTGAGTAATGCATCCACACTGTAACTTTATTTCTGGAGATCTATAATTCAGATGGTTTAATCAGCACATATTTTTGGCTGCTTTGGCTTGACAGTGTGAATTTCATACATTTAATAATAACCTAAGATGAAATAATAGGGGATGCATTCAGGAACAACAGTCAGTTCTGCAGGGTGGCACGGTGGCCCAGTTGTTAGCCTTTTCGCTTCACAGCAAGAAGGTCCTGGGTTCGAAGCCTGGGGTTTTCCAACCTTGGGGGTCCTCCCAGGTCGTCCTCTGTGTGGAGTTTGCATGTTTTCCCTGTGTCTGCGGTGGGTTTTCTCCGGGTGCTCAGGTTTCCCCCACCATCAAAAGAAACATGCATGTTAGGGTTTATACTCCTGTCTGTGCCCCTGACCAAGACAATGGGAGAAGAACTGGAGTTGGTCCCTGGGCGCACAGCATGAAGGCAACAGCCCACTGCTCCTAGCTACACAGATCATAGCTAGGATGGGTTAATTTGCAGTCACTGAATTTCCCCAAGCGGATTAATAAAAGAAACTTAATTAATTAATACATGCATCCCTTAACACTCAGTAATGATACTTCAAATCAAAGTTTGATAGAAATCGAATGGTTTTATCCGCACATACTTTATTTGATTGACTTTAACAGAGGGAATTTGACACCTCACATTCATTTTTCCGCATTTAAAAACCTCATCTTAGTATAACTATCTGAAATCCTATGTTTAAGAGTTAAAGGGAAGGTTTACAAGATGGTTGTGAGACCAGTTATGTTATATGGTTTAGAGACAGTGACACTGATGAAAAGACAGGTGCGAGAGTTGGAGATGCTAAGATTTTCATTGGGAGCGACGAAGGTTGGACGGTTTAGAGACAAAGCAAGAGAGGCAAGATTGAGATGGCTTGGACATGTGTGGAGGAGAGATGCTGGGTATATTGGGGGAAGGATGCTGAATATGGAGCTGTCAGGGAAGAAGATAAGAGGAAGGCCAAAGAGGAGGTTTCTGGATATGGTGAGAGCGGACATGCAGGTGGCTGGTGTAACAAAGGAAGATGCAGAGGACAGGAAGAGATGGAAACGGATGATCCACTGTGGCGACCCCTAATGGGAGCAGCCAAAAGTAGTAGTAGTAGAAGTAAGGTTTGTAAAGCAGATTTAAACTGTGGTTAGCTGTGGTTGTTTTTACTTCATACATTTTGTGTATAAATACTAAGAATTCGTTTAAGCTGAATCATAAACAAACAGCACGTTCATTGTTTCAGCATTAAAAGTATGGACTGATAGCAAGCTACTGTAGTTTCTAAGATACTGTGCATACATAGACCACAGTCCTGTCAGATTTTGTCAAAGCATGCCATGGTGCGGATGCTGATCTAGGATCAAATTTGTATCTTATACCAACACTGTGGGAGCCTATCTATGTTCCCTCAACATATAAAGAAGAAGAATGTCCATGCCACTGATATATTAACATACAGTCTTCATTTGCAAAAAAAAAAGTTATTAAAATAATTATCAACCTCAAATACATTTTTATTATTGTTCACTGTAATGTACGGCAGGCATGTTTCAATAAGAGAGTATCTTTGGAAGCAACTTCCATAAATACTATTTCAGATATTTATTGAATACATATTACATATATGGAGTATGTATTTTTGTTAATATTCTATAGTTACCAACACTATTCCTCTATTTATGTTGAGGGAACATGGGGTTGTTTTCAGTTTGAAAAAATTGCATTGAGGGAACTTGGGGCCATGGGAACACAGGGGGAATCCCCACTCAATCCATGAAGAAGTAGGTCTCAAAACTGCATTCATTAGTCAAAAATCAGGCTAAGCACTAAGAAGGTTAGGTCAGTTCTGTATCAGGTTATTTTATTAGGCTTCAGCAATTTTAGCTTATTATTATAAACAAAGCATTTTCTTCAAATGTGCTTTGGAAAAAAAATATGAACTATCATCAAGGCATCAACGATCACAGATGGGTGAGGGTCAGGTCAGGCCCAGAAGATGTCTCATAGCAGGGCTGAGCATCTGGGGCTACCTTGGGAAACAGATTAGGAGAATTGTAAACAAACTATAACTATGAAAGCATTACTACTATCTATGAAGACGTCATATATTTCTCCATCTAACCCCCCTCACACCATTTTGTTTCCCATTACAGTGTATTCGACGAGGAAGCACATTGCATTTTTTTTACATTTCACAATGCTAAAGGGGCAAAAACTGATCAGAAAAACAGAAGGTGCAACTTTACAAACGGTGCCTCATAAATAACAAGGAATCAGTATTTACACCTCATTATCCCATTTCATGGACATTTCATGGACACAATAGATATTCCCTTTACTTTTTGTTGTTCGCGTGTCAGTAACTGTGTATGGGTATCTACAAGAATATTATTTTAAGTAATGTCATTAAGGAGAGGTTACTATTGTAGCTAATCACATTGACATTTGCTTTAATTGTTTGGTTTTTTTTGTTTTGTTTTTTTATTCAGATGGATGCAGACACAGGGGAGAAGGTGATGGAAACTGTAGAGACTATCAAGAATCAATCTGAGGAATCCATTTCAGAAAGCAAACCCAGGTGGGTTAAGGTTCCCTGTCATAAGCTGACTCTGTATAGTTCTTTGTCATTGCCCAAGCAAGTCCTCCGTTAACTCCTGATGTGTGTTGTTCAAAAGTTGAACTTCAATTCAGTTCAATTCAATTTATTGTCATTAAAAACAATGTGCAGGCACATGTTAAAAATGAAATGAGGGAAACTTGGCTTGAAACTTGGCTGCATTTGTCTGTCGAATAATGCAGATGATGTCCAATGGCAGCAGTTTAGCTTTGTTACTTTTATTTCCGCAGGGGTCGTGGGCGCAAAGGCCGTGGCCGAGGGGGTTGGACTGGCCGAGGCGGTCGGCCTGGTCGAGGAATCATGCGTGGTGGGCGGGGCATGATGATGAAAGGCTTTGGTCCCCCTGGGTGTGGAAGGGGTAGAGGGAGGGATGAACATATGAATGGAATTGGACCTATGAGGTAATTCACTGGAGTTTGAGGATCTACTCTTAATTGTAAATTACTGACAGATATCAAAATAATATTTGTGTAAGCTTAAATAAGGTTAATTTGTATTATTTCCACCAGAATGGTTCGGTTTACATATCTTTCTCCATGGGTTTTTAGTAAATTCATTAAAAAAGAAATTCACTTTAATTTTTTCATAATTTCTGTCCTCCCATTGCAGGAGGGGGATGGGTAGGATGTGGCCATATCCAAACTTCAGGGGCCAACGTGGAGGCAGGGGTGGACCGATGGGCATGGGCCCACCCCCTCCTCCCTTACCACCACCCATGTATCTCAGAGGTCCCTTCCCACCCATGCACAGGTAAAGCTCCCAGAGGCAGCCAAAACTCAAATGGCCTGAGACAATGATGTCGTCATTGACTTGATCTCAAATGTGCATAATGAGAGGCTGTACCTGCACTGCAAAAAAGGATTTTCCATGACAGCAAAGTACAGAACCAATATGAGCCACTTTACAATGATCAGTTAACACTTTTTCTCCTCTATAGACCTGGTGCTCTTCCCCTTCCTCCGCTGGGTCCCCCTAGTTTCAGAGGGCGCCTGCCACACCTTCGAGGCCGAGGCATGCTGCCCCCTGGACCTCCACGCCATTTCCACCCCAGAGGCCCAAGCGGGTAAGACCCTTTATGTTATTTAAAGTATATCTGACCTGCCCGACTCACAGTTCTCTTTACTCTCGCCTAACTTGCATGTTGCAACTTGCAAAATGGATTTAAAAAAGTCCATGGTCAGTATGTAAGACCTTGTTCACAACAGTTGTGCGTTTTAAGATCTATAATACATTGTGGAAAAAGATTGAGTTGTAACCACAAATGCTAGAACAAGTTCTTTTCCATCCTCTTTCTTGCAACTCATCCAATTGGATGTGGTTCCCTTTTAACCTGATCTCTAATCTTCACTTCTCATTGGATACGTTAGTCAAATTAGACATAAAATGTTGCTCCAGGGATTAGTTTTAAAAACAAAAACAAATGTAGAATCAACTGTTGAATACAAATTATACATGCTCTGTTCTTTGCAGCCAGACTTTTATTAAACAGTGCATGGAATAATATAGGAAAAGAGACACTCACCGTAACCCTCCTCTCAAACCTGTGTGGTGGCTGACAGGCCAAGCATCATCCTCCAGCGCAATAGGTCAGGGATGGTCATTCTTATCAGAGCGTGCCTCCTATTGGCTGAAGCCGAGAATCCAATATGTGATTTTATCCTTTTACACAGCTACCACAATGGACCAGTCCCTCCTCCGCATCGCCCCCCACCTGGCAGAGGCCAGTGGTGGCCAGGGCCCCCTGGTGGCCGACGCTTTTAACACAGCCTGCCCTAAAATAATAACCAAGCATTTGTCCTTTAGTAGGGGGGGCCTACAGAGGTGTAGAGAGGGAAAAAGACCCCGAATTATGTCATAAAAGGATTTAGAATACATTTATGAAACAGCCTGAAGCCAAATGTCTGGTTATTGATATTGTTTAGTGACAAAGAAATAAAGTGAAAATGACAGCAGTGGACACTTCATGCCTCATACCTTAAAAGTATAAAGGCATTATTTGTTTCTTATGTTATCGGTGAAATGCTCTTGGTACTGTAGGACATCTCACATTGTAGAGAAACCACCAAAAGAATTGTAGTCAAAGGGCGGACAATTCTTGTCAAAAGTTTATTTGATGTAATGTGGTTCTCGTGCTGGTCACCCTGTGAGCCTTAAGACTTTTTTTTTTAATTCATTTAAAGAGAAAATGGTTGACAATATGTGTGAGTAAACAAAAAACAAAAAAAAATAGAAATAAAGAGAGGATACGATTGCACAACAGCCCTCAAGCACCAGTGTTAGTTTGTTACACCTTGGACCTCCTCAATGTTTCCCTTTGTGACATGGAAATAGTTTTGTATTACAACCTCACCAGACTCAGTTACACTTTTTTTCACATGAGACTATTTCACATGTCAGGTATTCATGAATATTTTGATGTTATTTTTATATCTTAAATGTGCAGCTCTTAAGTTATGACTATTGCTCTTTAGATTGTTCATGTTTGTGTTCAGCAGTCTGTTGTGAAATGACAAAAAGTAAAAGACTGACACTACACTGATATGCTTACTAGCAATCATAAATGAAAGCAAATTTCATTTTAATAATTTGCTTCTTTTGAGTACTAGAAATTATCGTTTACTGTGTTAACTTTTTAAGTGTTAAAGTTATTTACTGTTATTAACATAACTTTTGTGAATCTGTTAATGTGTTTTATGAGAACCATCCAGACTTTATGATATAGTGAAGAAGAAAAAAAATAAAAGTAAATCTAAACTCAACTTCTCTTTTTTACTGTTTATTCGCAGTCAAGCCTGACAGTTGTCATTACAACTTTAAGCACAGATAACAAATAAACATACAGTATCCTACACCTACACAGTAAGATGGTGTTTTTACGTAAATGTTTTTTGTGATATTTGGATCAAACCTGCACTTTTTAATAACATACCGATTAAGGACTACTGCAAACATACACATAATTAATTTTGTAACATTTCAGTTTCTACTGAGGTTAAGAGGACAAAGACTCTTAAAGGGAAAACAATAATGTATGAATGAAAGGGATCATACAGGATACCTGCCAAAGTCTTGCTGAGGGCTGAAAAAATTATGTCACTTCAGACAAGAAGGGACTTAGTGAAGTTGTGCAAGTGGGCAATTTTAGCATCACTGAAATGATCTCTTTAATACCACTGTCTCACTCAGAGGGTGCATTGCCACTAACTACCTGGTAAACTTTGACTGGAGTATACCACACATCTTAATGCACTGAAAATGTCACTGAAAATTGACCTCAAATCTCAAATTTTGTGGTAGCGTGTTTAAAAGGAGAACATCCTGCAAAGGACGTGCACTCTGATATGAAATAATTCACCACTGCATTAAAGACGATGTGCTGTTATTTAACAGCAGTATCGCTACCTGAAGGAAGGCCAAGGAGTTTGGAGATATCTCCAATTGTGTTTTTACACTGGTCTGTTTTCTTTTATCCTTCGTGCTATATTTTGCACCTCTTTTATTTTTAATCTTGTAATCTTCACACCAATGCGTAGGTTGTTGCCATGCATTCAGCTTCATGTAAAGGTGCAATACCAAAAAGGAGAATTATCTTCCAACTGTCAGATAAAGCTATATTTTAAAAATGTACATTAACACACTTGGAATACTTTATACAACTATAAGCAAGGTACTCCAACTTCAGGTCCTGCAATCTTTTTGAGTGCATTTTATTATTCCAAAATTTGCTGCCTCGTAAGATCTCTTTTCCTGAACACAAAAGCCAAAACAGGCATTTATTATTGATGTGCTGCATGTAAAAGTGATGCAAAGATGTGGCAGTAGTTCTAAAAAGGAATAGCTTTCTATCCACTGAACCACTCAGAAACTGCACATTACTCAAACATGGGCTGTAGACCTCAGCATGGGCTCCCGTTTCATGGAAATCAGCATGGACAGGTGTTGCATCTTTCCCTCCCTATCTGTCCTTCTTTTCTCTCCAGAACATTCCTGCTGCCCTTTCCTGTTCCCCTCTGTTTGCTCCCTGTAGTTGAACATAACAGACTTACTGTTGTTGTCTCCTGAAAGCATGTGTGTGTGTGTGGGTGTGTGTTTTGAGGGTGGGGGGTGGGAGGGCTACAGAGTACAGTTATCCTAACAGGTCCAGGGACCCCGGCCCTCCCTCATCTCTCCCCCTCCTTCACCACTGATGTGGCATCTAAGATCCAGTCCTTCTCTAATGAAGAAAAGGTGAGCCTCCTCTTGTGTCTTAATCCCTAAATCGCTCCATCTCTGATGCCTGGAGGTTCTTTTGCAGAATGGAAGTGGAGACGATCCCTAAGTTGCATCAGAGCGGGTGAGATACAAAGGGTGCGGGTCACACTGCTGAGAATTTTGCTAGTGATGTGTTTGATGCAAATGAAAAACAAAATTTTAAAAATATTCCCGATGCATACTGTATGAGGTAAACATGCATGAAGGACTTACCTTCAAATGTACATCTGTTCTGAACTCACTTTGGAATTTCTTCCAAAAGTTTATGAGGAAATGTTTCATAATTTAGATTGATTTCATAAATATCTTAAGTGTTACCATTTTGTAAGCAAAGGTGTTCAGTTGTATGAATATGTCGAATACTCCATAATGAGCTTTGTTTTGGAGGCAAACATTTTCTAATGGCACGTGTTGCTTTCGTTAAATTCATTTTGGAATGAAAGTATTAGCACGTACATTAATAATATGCAAATTTTGGCATACATCTCATGCAGATATTGGAGTCTGTATCAACTTCACAAAGGGGCATCCAGTGACAGATGGATATATGAATGCTGTTGTAACAACTAACAATTGAGGTATAAATATATTGGGCGGCATGGTGGTGCAGTGGTTAGCGCTGTCGCCTCACAGCAAGAAGGTCCTGGGTTCGAACCCTGGGGTTGTCCAACCTTGGGGGTCATCCCAGGTCGTCCTCTGTGTGGAGTTTGCATGGTCACCCCGTGTCTGCGGTGGGTTTTCTCCAGGTGCTCCGGTTTTCCTCACCATCAAAAAAGGCATCCATGTTAGGGTTAGTACTCCTGTCTGTGCCCTTGACCGAGGTATGGCAAGATGAACTGGAGTTGGTCCCTGGGTGCTATACGGCGGCTGCCCACTGCTCCTAGCTACACAGCTAGGATGGGTTCAATGCAGAGCGTAATTTTCCCACGGGGATCAATAGAGTATATCAAAATCAAAATAAGACTGAGACCCATTATCTGATAAGAGTGATGTATTGACACAAATCCTCCATCCTCACAAGCTCCTCAGATATTCGGAATGTCATGTCACATGCTGACCTTGACCTTTTATCAGTAGAAGGCACCCAGCCCTCTTTGATGGGCCAAAGGTTGAACTGGAAACTTCCCAAACCTAAACCTCAACTACACCACCAGGGATAAGGCATTGATCCCACTGTGGAATCTAAACTTTGTCAAAGTCACCCCCGTCACTAGGCCGTCACCACTCATTTCTAGAAATATTTACAAGTATTAGTATTCATGGTTGACTATTGTTCTTGTTTTTGCATGTTAAAGATAGCATATTAACCATTTCAGCTCATGGATCAACTTTAAATTATGGATTTACAACTGAGAATAGAGAGTGGGTTTTGGTTTCCAGACAGTTGAATCAGTTCATGTGGACTCAAAGTTTAGTTGGAGAGCCCGTCAGTCTCAGCTGACTGCAGGTATCCTTGCCCAGGTGTCCTGCAGGTGGGTGATACCTGCAGTCAGCCGTCCTGTTTTCACCAAGCCCAGAATGACTGAAATGGGATACCTTATGGTTGGGACCAAATTAAAACACCAAGGAGAGGCTAATGGAAAGCTGAAAGGTCTTTAATGGATGCTTTTGTTCAAGTGATTTAGAGTTTGTAGCTAAGAATTTTTATCATTTGGATAATTCTTTTGATCCATCCAAAAAAAGAAATTTGGTGGTTTTCAGGGTTTATTAACTCTGCTAGGTAGAATATTGATTAATTGCCTGGGCTTTACTTTTGCACAAAGACTCAAATTGGATTTAAGGACAGAAGAAGCAGGGCTGTTATTTTATTAGCCAAGAAAAGTGTCAAATGATGAAAAATATTACAAGGTGCTTGTTTGTTAAAGCGTTAGAATTCACATGCTCATATTTTTCCATTTACTATCACTATGGGGGCAGAAAAATAAAAATTAGTGTAAATTTAATTACTCTTATCGATTACCTTGAAGCTTTGTATTCTTTAATTTTGTATTCCAGGAAATAAATAAACTTGAAAAAGACATTTCTTGTGTGGTGGTCTTGTGTTCCTTGTTTTGCGCCTCATATAGATCCACTGATAATAAGAACATAGCTATAACTTACTTCTATAGGTTCCGTTTGTGTCCTGTTTTAGCGCATTGAAATGAATTATCCAGCAGATGGCAGCATACTGAAGCTACGCCAAAGAACGTAGGCTACGTAACAGCGTGGGACCATGGGTAGACGTATAAGCCTATGTGTGTAGCTTTGTATTTGCGAAATGTTTTGCAAGCTCTGTGGCTCTTTGAGGAATGGTCTTACTCATAAGTGGCTCTCCTAAGAAAACTAGTGAGTACCACTGAACTACATATACAGAATAACCAAATCCAGGGTATAAATAAAGCAGAATTGGGATCTTGATATTAAAACTAAGTAAGATCATATAGACTGGACTGCTGGCACTGTAGACTGGATAGCATTTTGCCGCTCATCAGTCTGCCGTCATGTGGGGATATCCAGTGTTTAGGACATCTTTTCAAAAGGCCTTTTCTCTTTTCTTTTGGCGCCTCTCAAACTTGTCGCCACTCCTTCAGTTTGTGAATGGGTCGGTCGGCTTGGTAACCCGCCGGGGCATAGCTAGCATTATAACTGAAGAAGCCAATCGGGTGAACAGCAAAACTTTTTCAAATAAAACCGTGATAGCCTGCTGTATTTTTTATTTTTTTACATCATATATCCTTAGATGACTAATGTGAATTTACACATTTAAAGGTACCGTTTTGCATAACTACAATTCAGAGTACCACAGAAAGAATGTTAGAAACCCTTCCAGACTTAGGACGTCCTTAGCGGTCTATTCCGTTGCCTACCAACACGGGGATCGCCAGTTCGAATCCCCGTGTTACCTCCGGCTTGGTTGGGCGTCCCTACAGACACAATTGGCCGTGTCTGCTGGTGGGAAGCCGGATGTGGGTATGTGTCCCGGTCGCTGCACTAGCGCCTCCTCTGGTCGGTCGTGACGCCTGTTCAGGGGGGGAGGGGAACTGGTGGGAATAGCGTGATCCTCCCACGTGCTCCTCACTGCCAGGTGAAAAGAAGCGGCTGGCGACTCCACTTGTATTGGAGGAGGCATGTGGTAGTCTGCAGCCCTCCCCGCATCGGCAGAGGGGGTGGAGCAGCGACCGGGACGGCTCGGACGAGTCGGTTAATTGGTCATATGCAATTGGGGAGAAAAGGGGGGAAAATTAAAAGAAACCCTTCCAGACTTAAAGAACAATACAAGTACAAAGTACAACAAAGTGATTGCTCCAATGTTCGACATTTATTTACAAAAAAGCACAACAGATTGTAATTTACAGTCACAGATGAGGAAAAACATTTTTTTCTGAAGAGCTGACTGGCAGCAAATGAAGACTTATGCATAGTCAAATAGTGAAATCATGAATGAGCTTTACTTCTTTTCCTTTAGAAAGATCTCTTATTAGAAATAAGGTTAACTTATTTCTGAGTCGTGGTCAGGCCAGTTGTCTTTAAAAAGCATATATTGCTGATGAAACACTTCAGACCCTTCCCACCAATGCATTTAGGCATCTGGATATAAACGAGCAATTGTTGCTCTGACTGTTTCTTATTGGCCGGTCCGATCGGTGGGCTGGTTCTTCCACAAGGGCTCGAGGATGTGCTCTGGAACCTTTTCCATGGCGATCTGATGAGATGGAAAGAGGTTTGTGCAAGAAAAAAGGTGCAAAGACTGCTGCTAACAATGTTAACTAATACTCTAGAGGATGTGTTAAAAGCGACTGTTTTCATGTGCGCAACTTTGCAACATTGTTTTAGAATAAAATTATTACAGCTTAAGATCCCTACAGTAACCAATGATGTTCTATCCTGAACAGAAATACACCTGTCTATAGAAGAAGGAACTAGTGCCTCACCTTGGACACCTCCATGGCTACACCTTCAGGGAGATTCCTCTGAATGTATTCAAGGTACACTTGTGCCGTTGAGCCCGTTAAACGAGAAAGCTAGAAAGGAGAGGAGGGAGATGTCAACTAGGGCTGAACAATTAACTGATTTTACATCAGTGTATTCATAGGATTTCAAAGACTGCAATTTTCAAATCAGCAAAGCTGCAGTTTTCATAGGATACAGTTCATTTGAAGTGCAGTCATTGCATTATGGTTAAAACGCCATATGAAGTTGCCAAGGAAATCTTGCTTTTTTTTTTCCTTTTGTCACTCGCATCCCATGCACAGAGAGATTGCTTATTCAGAAAAACACCAAATGGAAAGAAACACCCACTGATATTTGCATTTTATTTTTTCGAGCCCTTGTGTGAGTTCGAAAGCGGGCGCAAGACTTAACGGGGTGAAAAGTGGATGCTTGCACCGGGCCTTTCTTGTGCATACTAGTTGATGCAATTCTGCTGCCGCCACTGCCGGCGGACAAACCTCAATTGCACAAGCGTTTGAAAATGTTGCTTCATATGAGAAGGACTTGAAGGCACCAAGAAATAACGACCATAGTACTGTGAAGGTTTATACTGTAGGTAAGGCTGGTTTTCCAAACCTGTTTACAATTTTAGTCATTGCACACTTAATATTCTGTAGAGCTGCAGCTTTTTAAATCATCCTATGGTTTTCATTTATATTGAACTGGGAAGTAGCTCTGGTATTATGATTATGCTAAGAATCTTTTTCACATGTATGTAAAAATGTTTTGCATGCACTCTTTAAATAACTGAAGTGAACAGAAAAAATATTTCCAAGTCCAAGCTACATCACCTCAATGCATCGGTAGTGTGTCCTCATCTCATACTGGACCATGTGTTTTTTGAAAATGTGGACGGACTTCAGGAGTGTTAACCTTTCAATGTACTTAGGGGGTTCAAAACTATGGTAGAAGAAGATCATGAAAGATAGTTAGGGGAAAAAAGCACATTGTGACAAATTGGCGTCATTGTTACTGGCAGTTAAGCAAGTGTTTCTCTTAAAAACTCACACTTTGTCAAGAGTGATTCCTAGCTCTTTAGCCGCCATAGTGGCAAAGAATTCATAGCTGTCCAAGACCGCCCTGTCGTGACCTTTGACCAACACTGACACCTTCTGGAACAGTGTATCAGGCTCATCTGTAACTCTGATCTAAAACATAAAAATATATATTCGTTATGAGACGAGTGCATCTAGACTGAAATGACTGCCTGACACACATTATGCTTGACTTTTGAGTCAAGTCAAGTTAATTTTATTTGTATAGCCAACAAATGTAATGCAATACACAAGCTGCAGTCTGATTTCATTGCTCTGTGACTGATCCACAAAAATAGCACAACTTCTGAATACCAGGCAGTTGGTAATTTGTGTAAAAATTTGTGTGTACAGATAGTAAAAGGGAGGATTTACTGAAGAAGGGGATGAAAACACAGCTCCAGTGTGGAAGGAAGTACTCCATCTCAGCGGGACATGGGAACTGTAGAGATAGAGCATAATCTATGATCATCATGCCAATGTAATTTGTGAAATGCACTGAGTTAATATTCGTGTTCCTCCTGCAACTACATTTTAATCACACAGCCCCAGGTTCGGCTCCAAGTCTGTCCACGTTTTTGCGTCCATTGCGTTTCATTCCTTATAATTGTGGCCAACAATTTTAAAGCCCAATTCATCAAAATAAACATGTTTCCAGCCCGACATAGGTGCCATGGTTTGAATGACAGCCATTACTGGCAACATTTTTATTGCTGTTTTTTAGGGAAGACTTTCACTATTTGTAATTTGAATTAAACAACATTCAACATGAAAGGGCCTGATTCGATCCATTCAAACCCTCAAAAATGCAATGGGAGATAAGGAGCTGTTTAAACTTTTTTTTTTATCCTGCCACCAGTGCACTGGTGGGGGGGGGGGTTTAGTCACGGAGGCCTTGTTATGGCCTGTGATGGCCTGGCGGCCTGTCCAGGGTGTCTCCCCACCTGCTGCCCAATGACTGTTGGGATAGGCTCCAGCATCCCCGCAACCCTGAACAGGATAAGTGGTTTGGATAATGGATGGATGTATGGATTCAATGACAGTTTATCTCTCCTGTGTACAACAATCTAGACTAGCAATCAACTGATGATGACTGGCAGTATGGCTATTTGCTGTTTTAAATTATAGATAAATGCATGCATGGGCTATTGTGAGTAAACAAACTTCCAACAGATTCTAATTACAACCACCTTTATATTAAGCATAGTTTATCTTTTCCGGTATCCTAGTTTGCATTTTGCTGAACAAGCCTTTTAGAAAGAGCGACAACGCATGCCTGAGGGAGAAATTTTAACGGGCTCATTATTTGCAGTTTATCTGGATGGGCTGCTCGGGTTGTATGTTTATGTGTCAATGACAAATCTAAAAAGAAACGGTCAAAATATATTACCCCCAAATGATGTGAGTTCAATACTTCCATAATGCATTAAATAAACAAATGGTTACGACATGTAAATTGTGAGCGCCATACATTTAGCAATGGCTGTTGACAACACTGTAATGAACATTTAATGGAGCAAGTGGTAAAACACAAATTCATTTTTAAATAGAAATGAGAATTAGGTCGTGACTTGATAAGTCCAATCGTCGTACACTCGGGTTACTGAAATGTTTTTGTGATACTGTTTTTGCCCCCCCCCCTTAAAGATTTTTCGATTTGCAGTACTAAAATATTTCAAACGTTGAACGAATTTAGAAATGAATTCAGGGTTTAATTAAATGCTATGGGAACTGGAAACCAACCTTTCATTCACATTCTAATAAATTTGGGGATTTCGATTTGTGAGACCAACCAATTTAAGCCTTTTGCTGAACATTCCGAATATTAAGGGCTAGGTCATAGCAGATGTAGTGGGGGTGGCAATTTTCCTGTCTCGCTTGAGGACAACATTAAACGGCGGTCAGAAATCAAATTTTCAGAAAACAGATGGGAAAATCAGTTACTTACCGAGTTATTCTACAATCCCTATGACCGCCACAGGCGCTCAAACCCTTTGTTCCCTGAAAATAACAAGCTCATTTTACACGAGTTGACCAAAGCATCCTCAAGAGCTAGCGTTAGCAAGGACCCCGGACAGGCTGAGAGAACAAACAACCGGCTGCTACCCTTCAAACAAAAACTCTTATTGGAAGAAACTTTTAGTCTATCATTGTGCAAAAATAGATAAAATAAGTTGATACCATACCAATTTTGTGATTCCAACAAATATCCTTGCTAGAGAGCAAACGGCTCGTCTGTAAGCCATGGGGGCAGCCATGATGTTAAGCAAAGAGTGATGATTGGTCAACGCTGCCCCCAAGATGTTAAGCGAAGAGTGATGATTGGTCTACGCTGCCCCAAGCGTGTAGGAGGATGAACCTCCTCCTACTACTACTACTTTCGGCTGCTCCCGTTAGGGGTCGCCATCCTCCGTTTGGGGAGGTAGAACCTCCTACAAATGAAGTATTTCTGTTGAAAAATGTACGTTTCCATACATGTGCGCCACGGAAGATGACGATAACATCCGGCTTTATTAACCGCTATCCAACGAGTATCTGACATAGACGGGGGGGGGGGTAGCAGTGAGTCGAAAGTTTTAAAGTCCCTTTTAAAAGGGAAGGCTTAGAGGTTCGTCAAAATATTTTTTGAAGGACGACAGATGAGGTGAAGACCAAGGATTTCTGTTTATACTAAATTCGTACATTTCAATCACGCCCTATGTGACCTTTGATTAACAGACCGGAGGCAGATTAGTGGGTACAGAGTCATGTGTGTGTCACGTGATACGGTAGCTGGGCCCTGCCAGTGTATAGCGGCAGGCGGAGGCAGCGGACGCACGGGCGAGGTAAGCGATGGATTTGCCGGCTTTTGGTAATAGTTATACAACACGTTTATACCACTCTCCGGCTATACCGTTGCCCCGGGGACCATTTTTATCAGCAGGTCATCAGTATTTTCCAAATTTTATCATAAAAATTCATCCGGTTAACGTGCTAGCCGTAAGGCGCTAGCCGAGTTGCCAGCAGCGGACAGAGCCAGTGAGTCTGAGGAGGCGCCGAAGATGGTGGTTCGGGTTCCCACAAGCCAGTTAGCGCAGCTATCAGTCTTTGTGGGTCTCTCACGATAGCCGCACAGACTGTATCGGTCGTGGGGAGCGCAGATCGTCGTAGCACAGGGCAGATACATCGACGGAGGAAACCCTGAGACCGCTGACACGTCTGTTTCGCCTCCGATGTGCCGTGGAACTCGCGGGTCTCTTGTTATGTCCCAGTTTTCGCCAAGCTAGCCGGCTAAGAGGCTACATGTTGATGAGTGTCTCTTCAATTTTGGCCCCGTCGGACGCGCTCCCTGCTGCTAACTGAAAGGCAACAGTTGTAACAGTATTATGAAGTGGAACAACTGGAATTATTTGATTGTTTATTTTAAAGCAGGTTTCAGGGGGATTTTTTTTTATAATCCACAGCTAATTATTTCCCACTGGTTTACATCGGCGATCCAGCTGTTCTTGCCTTGTTGATGGCACTGTTCCGTCAGATCCATGAGATATCCGAACCTCATTTCACATCTTTAGGTGACCGCCGGGCCGGCCCACCTATCTACCTTGGCCGTCCGTGTTCCCCTCTTTACTTATTTTTCTCTCACCATGTGCTATTTTGTTATTTTCTTCGGTTCTTTTTTCTTCTTCTTCTTCTTGGAAATGCTGTCCCCCGCCCTCTTTCATTTCTCTCTATTTTCCTTGTCTGTTTACAACACTTGCTGTTTTCCGGCACTTACTCAGCGAGTCTACTTTCGGTACCTGACGGTGCCTAGTGTGCTAATATAGATGTTCTTCCTCTTTTCCATTCTCTAGCGGTCTTTTCATGGGATCCCCCGACGTGGATCGATAAGGTTAACGGGCGGACGCGATGACGTTGCCGAATGAAGCTGCCCTCCTGTGGGCCGACAGCTGATGCCAGGAGTCCCTGCTTCTGTCAAGACAGCGGAGATCGTGTCGGGAGGAAACGCGGCCCAGAAATGGAAAACCGAACTGGACGAAACTCGTCTTGAATGGAAACGAGAGAGAGAGAGAGAGAGAGTTCGAGAATAAGAATGGATGCAGTGTCAACATAGCAGTGGATCGGGCACGACTTCTGCGTGATTTAGTATAGACATTATTCCGGTATACCGTTACCTGGTCGTTGGTTAACCATCAAATGGGCAGCTCGCTTGACTGGACGCATCATCATGACCTAAATTCGTACTTTTTTATTTTATTTCCGTTTATGCAGTCAGATATCTATTAGGTGTCGTCCAGGGAGCTTATAGCCTTCATAATTCTACATGCACAGCACAATGATGTGCTTTGTGTGTGGTTAGAAAGAAGCTCGGTGTACTATCTACCCCCCCTCCCCTTTTTGGCACACGAGTCTATCGGAGAAATCGCTCTGAGTGCCTGAGAAAACTCTACTATGCACCGTGGTCCCTATCTCAGTGACACTGATCTGACCTCCTCGGCAGAGGAAAGGACGCGCTCATAATAACGTCCCCCCCCCGCACCACCACCTCTACCGAGTCGCGACCTCCTGGAGGGTGCCCCCCCCCCCCATCGGCCAGGGTTTTAGAGTTTGGGGGAACCTCCTCACGGCAGGGATGTTCGCCGCGGTGGAGCATGGGCCGGTTCTCTGCAGCGACTCCAACATCCTCTGCCTGTCCTGGAAGGGCCGAGTACCGAAGAGCGAGAAGGAAAAGCCGGTGTGTCGGAAGCGCTACTACGAGGAAGGCTGGCTGGCTACCGGTAACGGGAGAGGGGTTGTCGGGGTCACGTTCACCTCCAGCCACTGCAGACGGGACCGGGCAACCCCGCAGAGGATTAACTTCAACCTCAGAGGGCACAACAGCGAGGTGAGTGAGTCACGTTTTTGGGTGTCCCCCCCCCCTCTGCAGAGATGGACAGATGTCAAATCATTATTGATATCCTTCTAGTACTTCCAGAATGAATTGCATGAGCTCTCATCATTAGTCGTGATGAGTCCTGTATCACATCACTATATCAGTCTCAATGCCATCGTGAACTGTCATTACCAAAGCCCAGTGCGCCTGTCTTTATTATCAAATGTATGCCAGCATCTAAAGGTAGTGGAAGGATTACTTCTCAAGCCTATTACCTTTTTAATGTGTATTTCCTTCAGTATTTGGCAAACGCAAGAATTAGTTGAGCTCTTAGCCTGTGTTTTCTGTTACTGTGGGTCAGATGGACCAAGGCGCAGTGTCAGCATTCCATAAGGCAGCTGACTGGAGAGTAGATGGAGCCCCACCAGGGTTGACTGAAGCGCAGCGGAAATGCTGTTAAACTGTGCCCACTTGAACATGCTCCAAATGCTGATTCTTGTCCGCCGTGTTGGTGTTTGCAGTGATGTAGATGTAGTGCAGGGTAAACCCATCCAAATCCAGTTTACCCACATTATTATTTGTTAGACCAAGTGTGCTAACCTTTTGAGCTGATGTAAATCTCTTAAGATGCAAAAAATGACGTTAAAGTCATGAGCAGCAGAAGGATCTAAGTCACCCATTTTTATTGTCAATAAGGGGGTCTCATTAAGAAAGAAACTTAGATTCAGAGTTCTGCCAATACGGTCCGTTTTATTTGTCTCGTGGCTGAAATTATGTTAACCTAGTTTTGTTTTTACTCTGAAAATACTGTGAATACCCTTGAAATAAGGCCATGTTTCTATTTTAACTATTTGTAGCAGCCGTTAAAAATCATCATATGGCCTATTTTGGGAAGCTTTTCCACTCTCATTTAAATTTCATAGGGAAGGGAAAAAATACCCTTCCTCAATGTCCTCCTCCCTCATTCTAACATCAGTAATGAAACGGATAAAGTTCTTTTTCACTTCCCACTCCATATTTGATATAGAGCAATAAATAAACGCTTTGGGAACTGTGAAATCCATCATTTGTCAGTTCTGTGCATAATGCACTGTCGCTGACAGGGGGGAAATTACACCTATTAATGAATTCTGTCAGGTTATGATGGATCTGCTCACTCACTCACCACATTATACTCCATCTCTGATAAGAGGAGGCAGGAATATCATACACACAGTGCCCGGCAGGCATCCCAATCTCTCAGACCGGCTGGTCAAATGGACAGTGAAGGAACCCTGGTCACTAGTTATTAAGCATTCTGAAACCGTCCACTGCCCAGATATGGAGAGGCATATGTGTTGAATTGAACGAATTACTCCCCCTCTATATCTGTGTTAAAAACACTGCAATACTCTTTGAAATCATTGAGACGAGCAATGTGAGTTTGCGCTTTACAACCTTTCTTTGATTCCAAAGTCGCTTGTTCAGGAGTAAATACAATAGTGTCCTCTGACAGTCCCGTCCTCTAAACCTCAGCTCTGGCGTTGGAGACAAACGTTGTGGGCAACATGTGTCCTTTTACATAAATCAGCCCTGCATATGTTATAAAAGCGAACTTCAGAATGCCGTTAGCTCAACTTGTATAACTCAAGTCCTGCTTGCCATGGTTAGTATTTTCACTAAGCATCTCAAGTTTTGGCAATTGTTCCTGATGGTGGCATCAACTAGAGTATCCTTTTATCATTTTAAAGTAGCGAAAGTTGAAATGGATGTAGCTTTTGAACTTTGGCCACTATAGACTATAATACGTAAGGGAGAATCTTGAGCTGTTAGGTTTAGGTTAAGAACAGGGAAAATAAGGAGAGAGGGCACTGCATGTATAACTAAAAGGGTTGAGCATTGCATTAGTTCTGCTAGGGTTAGAAGTTCAATTCCCATCAAGGCCTGAGATTCTAAAAAAATCTATGATGTTGTAGTACCAGGTGATACTTTGAACATAAGCTTCTACCAATTGGTATAGCCTATGTGCTTCTGAAGCTCAGCTGCCACTCTACTGTGGTTCCTATTCTTAGAGCTCTTAGGGTGGACATCTGAAGTCCATTTGCATTGGCACAATTTTTCCAAAAAGGGTAAATTTGAAATCCACATAGTTGATTTCTTGCCACAAATTTTCTCAGAATTGAATTTGGTGACAAATTGTGATAGGCAGAAAATTGTGATAGCATTGTTGTAAGCTTTACTTTGTTCTGCTATTCTATTAAAGGACCATACCAGTGTTTTTGCATGTTTTAGCCTGTTCACTACAAATCAAGTATATTTTGCATTATTACCGACCATTTTGCAAAGCATGCTGTAGTATTTTAGATTTGTTCAAGTGTGTTTTTCCTGCCTTCCATGCAACCCTTGGTTTCCATTCATTTTTTTCAGTACAGTATGAAAATCAACTTAAAAAGACTTGAAACTTGCTTTAGATAGCTAATCCATCACAATGAACATCTAGATGTCTTTTTTTTTTGACCACTTTTTCTCCCCAATTGTATCTGGCCAATTACTCCACTCTTCCGAGCTATCCCGATCTCTGCTCCATCCCCTCTGCCGATCCGGGGAGGGCTGCAGACTACCACATGCCTCTTCCGATACATGTGGAGCCGCCAGCCGCTTCTTTTCACCTGACAGTGAGGAGTTTTGTCAGGGGGACATAGCATGTTGGAGGATCACGCCACCCCCCCCACCCCCCGAACAGGTGCCCCGACCGACCAGAGGAGGTGCTAGTGCAGAGACCAGGACACATACCCACATTCAGCTTCCCACCCGCAGACATGGCCAATTATGTCTGTAGGGACACCCGACCAAGCCAGAGGTTAACACGGGGATTCGAACCAGTTATCCCTGTGTTGGTAGGCAATGGAATAGACCACCATGCCACCCAGACGCCCTGCCTTAATTTTTTTTGTCAAAGTTACATTATCATTGCAGTATAATGCAGCTGAAAGTGCAGATTGGTTTGAGAAGTTTTCCAGGGTTTTTGTATTGCTTTATGGCAATATTGGCTTTATGTGGGCAGAACTGCTTTTTGTGATTTCTAGATGAGAGCAACATGGAGGAGGTGAGCAAAGTCGTAAATGCAGAACAGGATGCCTCCCAAACAACAAAGGATGGGGGAGAGGAACTCGTTACTAAATGTTGTGTCACTTCCATCATGTGGACATTGATTGGGCTTAGAAAATACAATACAAACAGAAAAATACATTGCAAAGGTCAAATACTGGTGTAGGTTGAAGGCGCTGAAAGTTCACCATAGAAAACAGAAAAATATACTGTGCAGAGGTCAAATACCTGTGTAGGTAGAAGGCACTGAAAGTTCACCATAGAAAACAAAGAGAAAAGATGAGTAGCCAGGAAATACAGCCTAAGAGGTATTATCTAACAAATGTACAATAGAAAACATTAGAAATATTACCAGAAATGTATGCAGATCTGAAGACTGTTGCCAGTAGTAAACATAATACAGTATAAATTAGGTGTAGGCCATATGCTGAATATAGCCTGCACCACCAATGTGAGCTGAAATGTAAATAACTGACTATATAATGGTGGCACGGTGGCACAGTAGCAGCACGGTGGCGTAGTGGTTAGCACGGTCGCCTCAGAGCAAGAAGGTCCTGGGTTCGAGCCCTGGGGTAGTCTAACCTTGGGGGTCGTCCCGGGTCACCCTCTGTGTGGAGCTTGCATGTTCTCCCCGTGTCTGCGTGGGTTTCCTCTGGGGGCTCCAGTTTCCTCCCACAATCCAAGGACATGTGGGTCAGGTGAATCGGCCATACTTAATTGTCCCTAGGTGTGTGTGTGTGTGTGTGTGTGTGTGTGTGTGTGTGTGTGTGTGTGTGTGTGTGTGTGTGTGTGATGGCCTGGTGGCCTGTCCATGGTGTCTCCTCGCCTGCCGCCCAATGACTGCTGGGATAGGCTCCAGCATCCTTGAGAGCAGGATAAGGAGTTCAGATAATGGATGGATGGATGGACTATATAATGGTCAGAGTAGTTTGAAGATGCTGGTACTGGAGTATGCCCTTGTCGATGAAGCATGGGTATCATCCTGGACTATTGCCATTATGCAGCTGGTATCATCCCCCACCAACTGGATGATGCACTTAAGTCTGACTCTTTCTTGTGAGTTGGCTGACAGGTGGTCTAGAATTTGAGCATCCTTGTCTATCAGCTAAAACAGGAAATGCATCCTCTGTTGGGCATTGTTGACTATGGAGGTAATGTGTTCTTCCTCCCCACTTGAGATCTTTGGAGATGGCAGTTCCCAGGATCTTAAATCACTCCAAAGAGGATAAGTTTGAGACATTAATGTTGATGGGGCAGTCATGTTGTTTTTGGTGATGGGTGGGATTGCTTCTCTTGAAATTTACTAAGCTTCAGTTACTTTTACTGCCTTCGCAGCTACAAGCTCCAGGTTGTTTTGGCTGCATTGTATGCTGACTTTTTGCTGTTACATAGGAGGCCTGTCAGCGTCGCATCAACAGCCAACTTCAGGAGCTTCCTAAAGGACCTTGGATTACAGTCATTGCCTTAAAAGAAGTAGAGAAGCGAGTATGCATCCCTGTCATGCACCACTGTTGAGGGTCAGTGTATCTGTTGTGAGCTTCCTAGCCTCACACACTGTTTCCTGTCTGCCAGGAAGTTTGTGATCCATCAACAGATAGAGTTAGGCACAGTCACTGAAAGTTTGGTGTACCAGCAGCATTGCTGTTAATTTCATAGTTGAAACAAACAGTATGATGACATAGCCTTCCAGGAGTTTAGGTTAGTCATCTGCAAGTCTTTTTAGACCCAAAATAAAACTTTTCAGACAGATAATGTTCCCTTGGGAAGAATAATGTCCTTGGATGCTTTGATACTATTTTTAGATCAGAACTTCAGCAATGCTGCTGACCTTTTGCAGCAAGCATATCAGTAGAACCACTGTAAAATAAAGATGAGAATAGATGACAAAAATGAGTAATGCCTGCCTATCTGTCTTTATTTCTGATACTGAAGGATAATCCCCGAGGGACTTTCATTATAACAGATCAACACCTCATATGACAGTGAAACACTTTATTTCCTACACAATGCATTCAAACTTCTAACAGAATGAGGAGCTAGTTGCCATAAGTCCCCTCATTTTCTTTGAGTGCTGAACACCTGAGACAAGTTTGACAGGCACTGGTAGTGTGCTGATAAGAAAAAGTGAGCCAGAGTTCATTTTAGTGGTAAAGATAGTCCTATAGTGGCCTGTCGTCTGCCATCATTACTATTAACCAATCAGCCAAAACATGCAACCACCTGCATAATATTGTCTAGGTCCCCCTCTTGCTGCCAAAACAGCTCTGACCCATCAAGGCATGGACTCCACAAGACCTCCGAAGGTGTCATCTGGTATCTGGCACCATGACATTAGCAGCAGATCCTTTAAGTTCTGTAAGTTGCAAGATGGGGCCTCCATGGATCAGACTTATTTTTCCAGTACATCCCACAGATGCTCGATTGGATTGAGGTCTGGGGAATTTGGATGCCAAGGCAACACCTTGAAATTTTTGTCACGTTCCTCAAACCATACCTGAACAATTTTTGCAATGTGGCAGGGTGCATTATCCTGCTGAAAGAGGCCACTGCCATCAGGATATTCATTGCCACGAAGGGGTGTACTTGGTCTGCAACAATGTTTAGGTAGGTGGTATGTGTCAAAGTAACATCCACATGAATGCCAGGACCCATGGTTTCCCAGCAGAACATTGCCCAAAGCATCACACTGCCTCCGCCAGTTTGACTTCTTCCCATAGTGCATCCTGGTGCACTACGTCGACATGATGTAAAAGACACTGTTCTTCATCAGACCAGGCCACCTTCCTCCATTGCTCCATAGTCCAGTTCTGATGCTCACGTTCCCATTGTAGGCATTTTCGGTGGTGGACAGGGGTCATCATGGACATTCTGACCGATCGGTGGCTATGCAGCCCCATACGTAGCAAGCTGTGATGCACTGTGTGTCCTGATACCTGTCTATCATAGCCGGCATTAACTTTTTCAGCAATTTGAGCTAAAGTAGCTCTTCTGTGGGATCGGGCGAGACAGCTAGCCTTTGTTGCCCACATGCATCATTGGGCCTTAGGTGTCCATGACCCTGTCGCTGGTTCACCGGTTGTCCTTCCTTGGACCACTTTTGGTAGGTATTGACCACTGCATACCTATCCATCATAATTTGGCCCTTATCAAAGTTGCTCAGATCCTTACACTTGCCCATTTTTCCTGCTTCTAGCAAATCACCTTCAAGAACTGACTGTTCACTTGCTGCCTAATATCCCACCCCTTCACAGATGCCATTGTAACAAGATAATCAGTGTTATTCACTTACCTGTCAGTGGTTTTAATTTTTTGGCTGATTGGTGTGTTTTCCCTGTCGCTGCTATAGTATCAGTGCTGCAGCGTACACGGTGTTGGTTATGAGAACTTTGTTGCTAGCAACTTGAAACAGTCAGGCTTCTACATGTCAGATGCCATTTTTAAGAAAAGTGGTGCATAAAGTGGTATGTCAAGGTAAATGTTTAGCTTTTGCTGCAAAAACATGTATATGAATTGTTGACACTGTTCAAGAGACACGGGTGTATAGTATGTACTGTTACATCAGGTGTGTACTGTAGCTGTGTGGAGAGCACATCTGCACGCACACAGGCATACCTCCCAGCCATTCCCATGGGGTCTTGACTTGCCTAATGGTTAGAGTTCCACCTGTTTTTTTCCCCGTTTGAGTCCATCAAAGGGCTGGGCCCCTTGTTAATGCCAAGGCTGATAATGGTGTCTAAGGCCCTCATCCAGCAGAGATTATTTGCCCCAGGGTACTGGCTCTTGTTTGTCATTCTACCATGCAGGCTAAAACACATAACGTACTCACACAAAACCTTCATTTGGCCCTAGGTGTCCGAAAAGGGATCTGCAGTCTGATTCAACCAATTACTCCAAGTGCAGTTTTAGAAAAAGAAATGCTCTGGTCCTCAGAGATGCATTTCTCCTCTGTAATAATCGTTGTTCTAAACAACACTAAGATCCAAATATTAGAACGATACAATGTGGTGATCCAGAAATAATAATTTATATGCCTCTTACATTATACAGTTGTATTTAGGGAGGCTGTAGAACTTGGTAAATCTTTAGATTATCACAGTTTTTCTCCAGTATTGCTTTTTTGAATTAAAAGGATAAATTTAGAAATGGAAATAAATAGAAAAATAATTATGCCGGTGTATTGAACTATTGAAGATCCGTGATACATTAATTGCATTCTAGCTTCAAGATAGCATTTGTCAAGTAACAACATATTGAATGATTCTCTAAAATTTTATGACTTTGACGGCCCATTGGGTCTCTGCGTTCTATCTGTAATGCTGCAGGTCCTGAAAAAGAAAAATTGAGCTTTTGAACCTACCCCCCCCCCACTGCATCTCGCATTCTGCCTTTCCTCTTACATTTATAACCAGATGTGCTGTGTGATGTTTCCATGCATTAAAAGCCGTTTCCTGGCTATTGCTCATAAATAAATCAGCTTATATCTCCAGTAGAGGAGGCCGTGTGTGGATAAGCACTGATCTAGGACCTGCACAGTCCTGTTAAATGTGTAGTGACAAAGAGGAGTGGGACACAGGCGTAACTGTCGGGATGCAGTCCTGCCAGCCCATCTGTTATTAAGTCTTAATGGCGACCATAATAATAGATTGCATGATAAAGTGAGTTTAGCAGCATTTATCCTGCTCCAGACTGCATTCACTTTGGTTGCATATAAGACCATATATCTGTCCAGTGCCACTTAAAAAGGAATTGGCTGTACAGTGCAGCTTGAATTTCATTGGTCTGATGGTCTTGATTTTTGATATTGTAAAACCACGGTTTGGTCAAACAGTTGGCTGATTTTTGTTATTTTATTTTCCTGCTTTGGAATGACTGCTGGCGGTATTTATTTCTTGGTTTCGCAGTCCCCCAGAGCTCATAGTGATTACAACATCCACACGCAAACTAAGTAGGAAGATATAAACTAGCTAGACACTAGAGCTTACAGCTCTAGTGCTCGCTGCACGAAATGAGATGAGTCCCCTCACAGTGAAGCGTAGACCTGCAATAGACTCGTTTTTCATAAGAAAAACACCGCACGGGGCATCCGGGTGGTGTGGTGGTCTATTCGTTGCCTACCAACACGGGGATTGGCAGTTCGAATCCCTGTGTTACCTCTGGCTTGGTCGGGCATCCCTACAGACACAATTGGCCGTGTTTGTGGGTGGGAAGCTGGATGTGGGTATGTGTCCTGGTCGCTGCAGTTGGGGGTTCCTCTGGTCGGTTGGGTGCCTGTTCGGGGGGAAGGGAAGCTTGGGGGGGAATGATGTGATCCTCCCACGCGCTACGTCCCCCTGGCGAAACTCCTCACTGTCAGGTGAAAAGAAGCGGCTGGCGACTCCACATGTATTGGAGGAGGCATGTGGTAGTCTGCAACTCTCCCCGGATCGGCAGAGGGGGTGGAGCAGAGATCAGGATGGCTTGGAAGAATGGGGTAATTGACCAGATACAATTGGGGAGGGGGGGGGGGACACCGCACCACCTAGTGTGCTTACAATGCCTGTTCCACACCTTTGTCGCTCGAATCCAACATTTCATCAAACCTACAGAAGAAACTGATTCCGACCCAAAGGAACAGACAGTCAACAGAGGAATCGGTGAAGGAAACTGAGCAGCCATGTCCAACTAAAAAGCCCAAGAAGAGTTCTACCTTTTCACTCCAAGTGGCTCAATGAATTTACCTAGCTTCGTTTATTACCTACTGCGTTTATCATAAACAGTGTGGAATGACTATTGCAAGCCACCCACCACAATTTAAGCAGGAGACCCTCAAACTTCACAACAAAAGCCATAATCACACTTGATGCAGGCAGCTGCCCCCCTCCCAGCGGCATTTCAGCAGAGTGGCCGACATCTCGTTTCTGGCCCCCAAGTTTTTACCGCATCCTGTCTTCATTGTTGCTTTCTTTAACTTGTGTCATTTGTTTGAAGACGCTCATTTATGTTTCCTGGTCTCAATAGCTGAACTAATCAGCACTTTCCTCTATGATATGGCCCTCCTTCCTCTTTCTGTCAGGATCCCCCCTCCTCCTGCTTCCCTCCTACTGTCTTTCTTTTGCTACGTTATCCTCTTTATCCCCTCAGAGTTCCCTTCCTTCCTTTCTCCCTGCTGTCTCCATCTATTACCTCTGTTGACATAGGAAAGCCCAAGCTCAGGATTGAAGAGTATGTGACCCAACTCGGCATTAGTGTGCTTAGGAGTATCATTTTTAGCTTGCTAATCCATCTTTAGAGAAGGAGATGTTGCATAACACACATGCACGTGCACACATATACATACAGATAAACATACCTCTTGTCCTTCAGACAGAGGTGTTTTTGCTTCTCTGAGAAATGAAGCTTGGTCCACAGAATATATTTCTTTTTTAACTACTGGTATCGCTAGCTTTGTATGTTCACATTCACTTTGCATTCTGATAAAAATGACATTCCCTTTGAAAAGTTTTTTTTTCCATATGTCGTCAGTTGTTATTTATGATTTTATCTTTGATGTTCCCAGAAAACATCCATTCATACTGGGCATTATCCATGTCTGCTCCTTGTAAACTTTAAAAGAGTATGTTTTCCTCTTTAGCCTCTCTTTACAGATGGGGATCAAACTCACAAGAAAGCAATTGGGATTTTCCAAAAGCCAAACTTCACAATGCAGTCACATGACTGGCCCTACTTAATGACAACTCTTAAATATTTGTTGGTTATTGAAAAAGAAAATGGTTAAAATTTATGTTAATTGTCTGTGCAGACTCTTTACCCTTTGCTGTATTCAATCCCTCTCTTCAAGGCTGGAACTAACACAATCACATTGATTGAGGAAGAAAGAAGCCAGCAACACTAGTCTTTGACAGGTTTTCAAGACAATTGGGCCATATCCTGATAGTATTAACATTAGCTGGCCTTATGGAGAAGAAAAATATTGATATTAATTATAGATATTAATGCTAATAATACATTATGTTAGAGACTACACTATTGTTTTGTATTTCATACAACTTATTTTTTAAATTTCATTTGCAAAACAAGGATCCAGCTCTTAAGCCTAAACAAAATAATAGCATGTATAAGAGCTTACAGTATTTCATCTGAGCTACTTGAATATATGGGCTAAAAACCCATTCTGCTAGTGCCCCGGGTACACAATCTGTCTCAGTTGTTACTCTCCTCATGTAGGGCATCCTCTGTAATGATCTGTGGCTCTATGCTATTATCAGATGTCGATATTCAATGCAGCTCCCTTTCATGTTTCCTCTCCTCGTAAACATCTCAGAATCTGCCTCCTACGAAGGTCCAATCCCACTGGCCCTTGTGTCCGGCTGCAAATCATCCCCCACTGCAACCCCCCCCCCCTTTGCCCCCTCCGGCTTCTCTGCTCTGGTCCCGAGCACAGAGCTTTTCTCTAATTGAGTTTTATGTCTGATTTAATATCACATCAGATCCTGAATCAGGAAATAGAGGGCTTGTGTAGACTAAAAGAAATCTCTCTCTCTCTCTCTCTCTCTCTCTCTCTCGCTCGCGCTCCCCCCCCCCCCCAACTGTTTTCATAATGGGCCAGCTGGCTCTAACGTTACAATGACTTCTCATCTCTTCAGAGGTCAGAGAGAGCATCTTCCCACTGCTGTGACTTGTAGGCTGCCGTAAGAGGCCACCTGCCAATCAAAATGATCAGTTCTAGACTGATTATTTGTAGCTGTTAAAGGATTATTGACTGTTCTTTTCTTAAACTCGGAATGACATTGCATCCTGTTATTGTTTTATTTGTAGTTTAGTCATCTGCACGTATAGGCCAAGGAAGCCCAAGGAACAATGGCATTGTAAAAGCATCCTGCCTCAAGGAAAGAAAAGAAATATCTAGATGCTGAGCAAAGACCCAACTGAACTCGCAATACACCAGATATTATATTGGCCCGACTAGACTTGCTGATTCTTTGCGTCTCTGAAAAAGAGGCCCCTCTTTCCCACATCAGGGACCGGTGGTGCCATGGACCCATGTGACTGTGACTGCACCATATCGTAACAATGTCCTCTCGGTTCTGCTGACTCTGATGAAAGGCAGAGCTCTCTGTCTCTTGATTTGATTTTGTAAACCGCTGGGGTCGCTGCCTGGTCCATGCCTCCCATGCAGAGGCCAGGTCCACAACAGCAACAGGGAAAAATGCAATCCTGAAGATGGTGCCAACTTTCCAGGCAAAAGTCTTTTTGTCAATTGCCTGCGAGCTGGCCAAAGTTTGGTATTAAGAGGATAGGACATTGGTGCCTCTCATTTCCTCATCAGGTATTAACCTATGCGGTGTGACACAGTAGGTGCCCATTTTTGGCCTCAGGCCTTATAACTGTCTCAGAGGAACTTTATAGAGATGTATCTGCTTAATAACATTTTCTCACTGAGCTTGCTTGTGAATGACATGTACCTTATAGAGTGGGTGCGCTATTGGGTTGGCAAATACTAATTTGAATTTACCAATTGCTGTTACAGTTTGGTTGTCTGGTTGATATGCTGGTTAACTTCACCACATAATGGGTGTAAACGAAGTCTGTTAAAGCTCCAATTTTATCCAGACACAGGATATTTGCATATTTTCATGGTAATGATGAATGGCGCAATGGGTGAAATGTTGGGGTTGATCCCACACTGTGCTACCTGGAGCAAACGTGTGTGTCTCCCTGTGTTTCTGTGTCCCTGGGTTATCCTTCAGCAAGCCCCTCTGTGTTCCATGGCTTTCCTGCCTCATCTTGTCTGTCTCCATGTGACGTCTGAGCCTCTAAATCGCTGCGTCACAGTGAGGAGCTCAGCTGTCTCTCACAAAGGCCACCTGACCAGCCCACATTAATCCCCACACTGGACTAAATTTAAACACATGCCCACACACATGCCCTCACTCAAGCACACACGCTCTCTCTCTCACACACACACACACACACATGCGCTGATCCTCACTTCTGTGGGGCAGGGTGGGAAAGTGTGCACATGTGCAGTCGCAAAGGAGATTCTGTGTGTGTGTGCTGTGCTAACTCACACCTGTTTCTGATACTTTTGGCCCATTTTTGCATTACCCAAGTTAGAATATGTGTGAATGAGAATTCAAATCCATTGAGCTATGCACAATCTACAGCTCGCTGATGTTTAAACACCAGTTTAGCTTGCGTAATACCCTCCTGAAAATCTGTTTTACCCATGAGGCCGCAGACAGTAGACAGTTAAAAAGAAAAAAAAAACGGATTTGTATGCCCATGTTTTGAACGGGATGTCTTTGCATGGTAATTTGTTCCCTGCTGAAGCCTGTCAGCTTTACACGCCAGCCAGGGCCATGTTGCTGTGTGTGTGTTGCCGCCATCAAGTTAGTGCTGTAGCTGATTGATAGATGGTAGGCTTTTTCTCAATGGCCTGTGAATATGGCCAGCACATTCAAAATGACATAAAGACCTCAGCTGCACACCAGAAAGACCTGCAGCGGCCCTGGTCTTAATGTCTCCTTTCACCGGAGGAGCCGAAGCCTGTAGAGCAGCCGTAGGATTTATGCCACTGGGAGTGGCAGTGAAAACACTGTAAATCTAGTTTACATGACACCTTATTGCATGCACAATCTGATTGAGGATGCAGAGCCAAGAGACCGATGAATGCCATTACAGATACCCACCCCCTGTGTCCTGCGGGAATGGAAATATATCTTGAGGGTTTTGGTGGAGATGGAAATGTATTTGCTGTCAGCAGTTTGCTTGAGGGTGGTTGCCGTTGGTGAGTGCGTTCGGAGACAGATTGCTGTCAGTACAATTGAAGGAAACCCAGTTGGTAGCATTTTAATTATTAGATAAATTATTAGATTAGATTAGATAAAACCCTGAAAAGCAAAAGCAGTGGCACTTTTTTTAGGGACAAGTCTTGAAGGCAGCTATACCCAAGGAGTTACCTCAGCATTGTTGCTTTAACCACAAAGAAAACAGCTTCTTGTTAAGAAACATTGTGATTTTTATTATATTTTTTTATTATTTATTTATTTACCCCCCCCCCCCCTTCCCCAATTGTATCCGGTCAATTACCCCACTCTTCCGAGTTGTCCCGTCCCGGTCACTGCTCCACCCCCTCTGCTGATCTGGGGAGGGCTGCAGACTACCACGTGCCTCCTCCGATACATGTGGAGTCGCCAGCCGCTTCTTTTCACCTGACAGTGAGGAGTTTCACTAGGGGGACGTAGCCTGTGGGAGAATCACGCTCTTCCCCCAGTTCACTATCGCCCCTGAACAGGCGCCCCGACCGACCAGAGGAGGTGCTAGTGCAGCGTCCAGGGCACACATCCACATCCGGCTTCCCACCTGCAAACATGGCCAATTTTGTCTGTAGGAACGCCTGACCAAACCAGAGGTGACACGGGGATTCGAACCGGCAATCCCCGTGTTGGTAGGCAACAGAATAGACTGCTACGCCCCCCATTAAGAGATTTTTAGTCCATATTCCCAATATATATGCCTCATGCTGGGAGCACTCCAGAAAGAGGAGCATCTACATTGCTCAAAATGTGTCTGCTGTATCACCATCCTGAGTCTTGGACCTGAGCCAAAGCCCCCTCAGGTCATTGCTTCAGGTCTACGTGTTTACTTACGGTGGATGCTTTAGAGTGCACTTAAATGCAAGCATAGGGATGTTGTTGCCACAATCAGCGCTCTCTATAATGTAAAAAGAAAACGGTTTACTTAGTTGTTCTTGAAAGAGTTGCAGGTAACCAGTGAGGTGACAGCCAGTTATAATGGTACATTGCTGTAGATTTTTGGTTCCAAAAATAGTGTTTACTTTGGGTTGTTAATAATTGTTCAAGGATGGCGTCTTTGATAAGATGGCGTCTTTGATAAATTGTAGTGCAGTGATGAATAATTTTCTCAAATTATAAATAATTTCCTTGAATTATTAATTCGTGCCCTCAAATTATTTACTTAATTCCCCCAATTTAGTAATTTGTGTCCTGAAATTGCATAGAATGCCTTCAGTTTCCCTCTTTATAGCTCCATTGGCTTATTGTGCAGTGTTGCTTGCATGCAGAGCGGGTAAAGTTCAGTCCACAGTTTGTTGATTTATGATTGCCCGATCAACATCGCCAACATCCCATCACCACTCCACTTTGATTTTGGACGCTATTGCTCGTTGAAAGTAGAAACACATGAGTGATAGTAAACTGCATTGCTCAAGTTTACTCATGAACTCTCAAGCCATGGAAGCAGTAAACCAGGGGATGAATGTGCTTTTTTGTGCATTTGTGGGTTTCATTACTTCATGTGTTTATAATGGAGGATCATAAATATGTTGAAAATTTCATAAACACCATTTCGATGTTCCCCTGCCTGTGTGACTTCTGCAGCATACAGGCACAGCAACATTGTAATGGTGTTTGTACAACTTTTGATAAAAATATGATCCTCCATTATAAACAGATGATGTGATGATTAGAATACGAATGTTCTATAATGTTGTCATGACAACTGAGCCAGTGATGGGGTCAAAGTTCAATAAAATTCAAGTTTGCGATGGATTCAGTTCAATGACCATTGCAATGATGACAGGTCGCTCATATCTCAACATGTAAATCAAAAGTTGTTGGGGCGTCTGGGTAGTGTAGCGGTCTAGTCTGTTGCCTACCAACACGGAGCTCGCCGGTTCGAATCGCCGTGTTACCTCCAGCTTGGCCAGGTGTCTCAACAGACACAGTTGGCCGTGTCCACGGGTGGGAAACTGGGTATGGGTTGGCGTCCTGGTCGCTGCACTAGCACCTCTGATTGGTCGGGACAGCTATTCGGGGTGGAGGGGGAACTGGGGGGAATGGCGTGATCCTCCCACGCGCTACATACCCCTGGCGAAACTCCTCACTGTCAGGTGAAAGAAACAGCTGGTGACTCTCGATGTATCGGAGGAGGCACGTGGTAGTCTGCAGCCCTCCCCGGCTCAATAGAGCGGGTGGAACAGTGACCGGGACGGCTCGGAAGAGTGGGGTAATTGGCCAGATACAATTGGGGAGAAAAAAGGGGGAAAAGAATACAAAAAAAAAAGTTGTGTGGCTGACCACTAAATGTAATTATTTTCTGGGGACAACAATCATAAATATCCAGATCATTAACTGACCTAAATAAGCATTTAATGAGTGCTTGCAAATTTTGATCATGTTAGATATTAGGGTAGTATTGAGGTTAAAGTTAATGGCTCTCTGTCTTGTTTTCAGTAGTATTTAGAGGAAAAAGAGAATAAACCAGTGAGTTTGAGGGCATTAATTTCTCTTTGAGAGAATAAATTAAGCTGCCTGAGGGCACAAATTACTAATTTGGTAGAATAATTGAAGTAATTTCCAGAAACGAGGGCACAAATTGATATTTTAGGAAATGATTTATAATTTGAGAAAACAGATTTCAATTTTGAGGGAACGGTTTATCTATTTTTTTCTCCTCCTGACACCTAGGGGGCTCTGTAAGAGTTTTAGGACATATTCACAGCAGAGTTTTTGGTGAGGAAATGGGGCTGTTTGGTTTATTTGATTGGTGTTGTAACTTTTTCCTGAACTTTCTTGCGCACAGGTTCACTTGAGAACAGGTGTCTGGAGTTCACTTCAGGTGAACAGCAATGTGGTCCACGACTGGTATGAAAGCAATCCGGTGTATAGCAGAAAACACGTGTCGTGTGTGTGGTTTTAAGGAAAACTGTGCGGGAAGCTTGGCCAGCAGCGAGTCTAGTGATGAACTCCCGTTATGGGTGTGCGAGAATACGCTGCAAGTAAAGCAGCAAATGCATTTCTCTCATGACCGCCTGCCTTCTCCATCTGCAGCATGAATACACACTCAGCTAAGTGTCATTGGTTCACATCATTTTGGCCATGGCACCAAATAAGCAAAAGCATTGCCAAAAATGTGAAGCAACATTCGTTTTCCATTTATAGGTTGATGAAACCGGGTGCACTCCCCTCCAAGCCTCATTGCCTTGCTGTGGTGGTAAACAGCTGCTGCTAGTTGGTGATGAAAGTATTACACAAACGTTACTGCAAGAGGTGGGTGGGTGGGTGGGGGACAGTCGATCTCAGGTTCATATTCAATTAAAACACCGCAGTTTATGTATGAAAAAGTGAAAATGATAGAAGAAGCAAGGAGAATGGGCATAGAAACTGACTCCTAATCTATCTCTCAGCCGCTGATCTGTAGGGAACAGACTCGGTAGGTGTGTGAGAGAGAGGAGGGAGAGAGAGAGAGAGAGAGAGAGGAGAGAGAGAGAGAGAGAGAGACGAGAGAGAGAGAGAGAGAGAGAGAGAGAGAGAGAGAGAGAGAGAGAGAGAGAGAGAGAGAGAGAGAGAGAGAGAGAGAGAGAGAGAGAGAGAGAGAGAGAGAGAGAGAGAGAGAGAGAGAGAGAGAGAGAGAGAGGAGAGGAGAGGAGAGGAGAGGAGAGAGAGAGAGAGAGAGAGAGAGAGAGAGAGAGAGAGAGAGAGAGAGAGAGAGAGAGAGAGAGAGAGAGAGAGAGAGCGCGTTTAACCCATGCGCTGCTCCTAGGGTGAGAAGAGGCTGCTCAATTGCTAGGGTTATTCCTCTCGGAGTAGGCTGAGACACGCTACAGAAGACCAGACATACAGATTGAGAGAGCATTTAAGAGAGTGGTGTTTTAGGTAGAGATTGGAAAGAATGCCTGCAGCAAAAGTTTCCAGAAATAAAGAAAATAATTTGAGAGGCAGACTGGGTTGACATTGAGCTTGAAAACAACAAAGGACATAGAGAACGGGTTGTATACGAGACGGGTGAAAATGACAAAGAAATAGGCAGGGATTCAACTTGGGTGATTTCACCTTTGCTGCTCGCTACGCTGGCTAGCATGGTCCGCCTCAGGCACAAGTTACAGTACAAAGGTTCTATAGTGCAGGTCAGCTTCATTTCCATCTCTTTATCCAGTGGCCTTGAGGCCAGCATGAAAAACCATACATCAGTGAGTCACAGCTGTCACAAGGAGTATCCATTTAAGGTCTCGTGTTAAAACAACTGCACTTTCCCTTCACTCTTGTTTCACCTGCATTCTCTTTCTCCCATCAGCCACTGTTTTATCTGTTCTGTGGATGTCTTATCTTACTCCAAACTCTGTCTTTTTATTGGATAAGCTTATACTTGAGCTTATCACTACTACTACTACTGCTTATACTATCAGATTTCTACCATATTTGTCTTTGGATAGATATGCTGTCAGACTTGTGACAGAACATAAAAACAAAACAAAAAAATGTATCATTGTAATTAGGCACATTGTTGCTTTAAAGTTCACCAGTAGTTGGTTCATTATTAAGAAGAAAGAAAGACACTTTATTTTTTCATTTTATGGTTACAATGAAATTTGTTGTCTGCATTTTAACCCATTGTATGAGCAGTGGGCAGCTGCAGCACCCGGGGACCAACTCTAATTCTTCTTTCAATTGCCTTGCTCAGGGGCACAGACAGGAGTGTTAACCCTAATATGCATGTCTCTTTTGATGGTGGGAGGAAACCAGAGCACCCGGAGGAAACCCACACAGACATGGGGGAGAACATGCAAACTCCACACAGAAAGGACCTGGGACGGCCTGGGGTTCGAACCCAGGATCTTCTTGTTGTGAGGCAACAGTGCTAACCACTGGGCTAATAGCATGAATACAAACTATTTCTTTATCTTTTGTTGTCTTTCTCTCTCATCTTCTCTCCGTGAAACAGAGTTTGACAGCACTTAACATCAAGTAGACAATCACCCCCTAGTCTGTTAGCACCCTGCCAGCCCTCGTCAGGCTGAAGGGGGTTTTAGAGGGGCAGAGGTCCCCCTTGTTTGCAATACCGGGCAGCAGAGGACCACTTGAGTTTGCAATTTTGAACAGATGTTAAGTGTGGAAGTGATAATGGGCCAGAAAAAAGAGGCTCGTTATCCAAGACATTCAGGATATTAGCATCTCTTTTGCAAGTCTTTGAAAATGAAGCTAACCCACTTTTTGATTTACTTTCTTCCAGTCCAGTGCTAAATTTAGCTCACTGAAATGTGGGTGTTAGAGCACTTATATTCTACATTTTAGCAGTTTAGCTGGGCCTCATCAAGAATGACTTGCAGTTAGTGAGTGAGCGGGCAAGAGCTCGGCGTTTGACTCAAGGACACTTAAGTCAGATGGCTGCTGATGGACTCCATCGGCTGTGGCAAACCCATGATTTTTTTGGTTATAGTATTGTTTCTCTAACCATCATGCCATCCCCATTGCCACCACTTTGGCAGCTGTATTACACACAGTGTAATCTGTAAATTGTTTATTTGCATATCCCTTTGAAACATTTATATTCACTTCACCAGAGCGACAAAGTACTCGGTACATTAGGAGCAACACACCTAAATCAGTTCAGGATCCAGCCTTGTAATCAAAAACACTGTTGACTGAAATAGTCAGTGGTTTGTGTGGGGATGCCAGACAGTTTCTCTGACTATTAAAATATGTCCTATGTCGTGTTTATGATGGTTTCCCAGGTTGTCCTGGTACGGTGGAACGAGCCCTTCCAGAAACTGGCTACCTGTGATACGGATGGAGGGATCTTTGTTTGGATCCAGTATGAGGGTCGGTGGTCTGTGGAGCTGGTCAATGACCGTGGGGCTCAGGTATGATACATGACGGGATGAAAGATGAAGTCAGATTTTGCTTCAGTGGTAGCATCACATAGAACACACACAATTTACTTAACATTGAACAATAACAAACATCAAAAGAACCTAATAGAAACAAAGAAACCACAGCATTCACTTGCAAACAAAGTGGAGAGCAGAAGTGTGTGCGGGGGTCTGACTAAAGCCTTGAATGTGTGCACCCGAGTGCTGCAGAAAACCAAAAAAAGATGACATCTAGGCTGTGTTTGAGTCCTTATTATAGTATCAGTGCAAAGTGATGTGCAGACACTTGATCCTAGAGAGATGAAAAGCTTTGGCTTTTTTCTTGTGACATGAACATCATCTCTGTTGTCTATTTGAGCCGTGGTTTTGAACAGTTCATCCTCTTTTCTACAAAGATGGTTATCTTTGGGAAAAAAAACAAATACAGCTTTAAAGACAAATGGCAAGCAACAACCCTTTGCGTTGTATCACAGTATTTTTAGCTCACTCTATCTAAAAATGAGCACTCATCCTTCAAACAAGCTGCTCTACACATACTATATATGGAGACTAGGGGCCTTTTGTACGGCTTGCATTTTGACAGTGTTGATAACTTCTGATACCAGGGGTTGGAAGACACAAATCTTCATTGCCGGATCATTAGCTGACCTGTTGGTCCCCTGTAGGTGAGCGACTTCACGTGGTCTCACGATGGCACCCAGGCTCTCATCTCCTACCGTGATGGCTTTGTCTTAGTGGGTTCAGTCAGCGGGCAGCGACACTGGTCCTCTGAGATCAACCTGGAGAGCCAGATCACCTGTGGCATCTGGACCCCTGATGACCAGCAGGTACTGCAACACACTCATGCACGCACACACGCACATGCACAAACGCCTCTGAAAATTTCAACAGATCTTTGATCGGTTGGAAGACCCATGCAGAACTATGACAGTCTTTAGAGTGCAAATAGACGGGGAAGTTTTTGTTTTGCATTTGCCACTTTTAGTGTTCAACCTTGTCATTCAGATGAGGTGGAGGGATGGGGGGGTGTCATGAGTGACAAGCAGTGTTCTTTATGCTGTCTGTGAGGCGGTTTTTACACGGCTTTGTTTTTGCTAACTTGCTGTGTTGTCAGTTCAGCTTAGCGCTTTCAATGTTTCTGCTCTTGCCTCATTGTCATCCCTCGTTTCCTTTCTTGCTTCTTTTTCTTTTTCAGGTGAGGGGGCGGGAGGGTTGATGTTCCATGTTCTTGCCCTGCTTTGCTCACTGTATATTTCTGCCTTCTCCCTCTCTGCTGTTTTGTGTCTCTCTTCATCTACTCTTTGTCTTCCTCTCTCTCTCTGTCTGTCTGTCTCTCTCTGTCCCCCTCTCTCTGTCATTCCTCTGGACTATCTGCAGTTTCTAAAAGGCATAACGAATTGCTGTCCCCTCTCTAGGTGTTATTTGGTACCGCAGATGGACAGGTGATAGTGATGGATTGCCATGGGCGCATGCTGGCTCACATTCTGCTGCATGAATCGGATGGCATTGTCAGCATGTCCTGGAACTACCCCAGTTTCCTGGTGGAGGACAGCAGTGAAAGCGACACGGACTCTGACGACTACTTACCACCAAAAGGTACCACCTGCTCTGACTCTAAAGCCTGAATGGAAAACTGTGAGCAGGCCTGCCGTAGGCATACACTTGCTGTCAAGAAACACACTGCATTTTTAATAATTTGGAAAGGCAGACCCTATTTAATTTGGGCATTAAGTGTCCTGTTACTAGACTAGGGAATTTCTGTGTCTGTAATAATACCTCTGAGACAATTGTGTACTTGTGTTAAAATCTAATTGACAGGAACCACGTCCAATATACCACACCCTGCTGTATTTCACAACTGCCTACAAGTACAAGGCATAAGGACAGCCACTTTTGAAGCCAGCCTACTGCCTCAGCACACAACACCTTACTTATTTAACCCTGATTCAGTCCTTACCATTGAGTACCTGGTGCTCCTTTTAGTATAGCTTCTATTGTGTTTCTATGAAAATGTGTTTTAATGTGTCCTGTCTGGATATGATGTCTTTTAATGTACCCTTTTTAATAGCAGTTTTTTTGCATGTAGAAGCCAAAGACAAATTTCTGCCTTTTGTAGGCAAAAAGTAAACAAAATATTTTCTATTCTATTCTACCCTATCAACCATACATTCACTGATGAGCCAAAAATTATGACTACCTGCCTAATATGCTGATCCTCCGTGTACCACCAAAACAGCGCTGACCCGCCGGGGCATGGACTCTACAAGACCCCTGAAGGTGCCCTGTGGTATCCGGCACCAAAATATTAGCAGCAGATTAGGAGTGTAAATCAGAAGTTTCTTCACGATACGATATTATATCGATTCTTTGGATGATACAATATTTGCTAATATCACAGTCTACCACGATACGATTTCGATTCAATTCAGGCGCCCGTGATTGATATGAGACGACATCATATGCCCATTTAATAAAGTCAGTTACATTTATATCAAATCACAAAAAGCAACTAAAATATGATTTGACAATTTTATTTATTGAGCTCTTCCAGACATTTAAATGAAAAACAATGTATCCTTTTTAATAAAAAGAATAAAAATAGACCTCCTGTTGTTCACTATAAAGTGCCAAATTTTCATGTTTAAGTGCAAATATTTTTTATCAGTGAATTTAAAGAGCCCTTGATAACCTTTTCAATTTATGACCCCTGGAGATATCCTGTGGTATCTGGTACCAAAACATTAGCAGCAGATCCTTCAAGTCCTGTAAGTTGTGAGGTGGAGCCGCTGTAGATTGGACTTGTTGGTCCAGCAGATCCCACTGATGCTCAATCGGATTGAGATCTGGGGAATTTCGAGGCCAGGGCAACACCTTGAACACTTCATCAAGTTCCTCAAAACCATTCCCAAACAATGTGTGCAGTGTGGCAAGGCGCGTTATCCTGCTGGCAATAGTATTCCCTCATCAGGGAATACTATTGCCATGAAAGGGTGTACCTGGTCTGCAACGATGTTTAGGTAGGTGGCACGTGTCAAATTGACATCTAAATTAATGGCCGGGTGCAGGGTTTCCCAGTAGAACATTGCCCAGAGCATCACACTCCCTTCACCGGGTTGTCAGTCTTCCCACAGTGCAACCTGGTGCCATCATTTCCCAGGTAAATGACGCACATGTACATGGCCATCCACGTGATCTAAAAGAAAATGGGACCAGATGACTTTCTTCCAGTTCCGATGCTCTGACGTTCCGACGGTGGACAGGGTTCATCATGGGCACTCTGACTGGTCTGCGGTTATGCAGCCCCATACACAGCAGGGTGTGATGCACTGTGTGTTGTGACACATTCCTTCCGTTACAGTCATTAAAATTTTCTTTGACTTGTGCCACAGTAGACCTTACGTCGGTTCGGACCAGACAGGATAGCCTTCGTTGCTCTTTCGCATCGTTGAACCTTGGGCGCCCAATACCCTTTCGCCAGTTTTTCCATTTGTCCCTCCTCAGACCACTGTCAGTAGGTACTCGCCACTACTGACTGGGAGCACCCCACAAGCCTTGCCGTTTCAGAGATGCTCTGATGCAGTCATCTGGCCATAACAATTTGGCCCTTGTCGAAATTGCTTTGGTCTTTTGTTCTGCCCATTTCTCCTGCATCCAACACGTTGACTACGAGAACTGATTGTTTGCTTACCATCTAATTTACCCAGACCTTGACATGTGCCCTTATTTGGAGATGATCATTATTAGGTTCACCTGTGAGTGATCATAATGTTTTGGCTCATCAGTGTATAGCTGCTTTCGACAGTGTAATCAAGTAGTGCCTGCTGACCAATACCAGCTGTAGCGACTCATTCTACTCCACTGCATTTCCTGCGAAGGTCTGCATTATTTTTCACATCATTCTTGCTGACGGGCAAGGCTTAATCAGACTTTCCTTTGATCTGTATTGACACTCTGGGGATCATTGAGAAGCTGCTGTGGAACTGACCATCCGCTTAATCTCTAAAAGAGGCCCGATGCAAGAGGTACATGAAATGATGCTGCAGCAGAGGTGAATCTGTACAAGGATCAGCCAGTAAGGCATGTGCCCCATGGGGAGTAGTTTGCCAGGGTAGAGTTGTCCAGCTGTTTCTGTCCCTTGGTAGCTCAGTACATATGAAAGCAGATGTTTGACCATCTGTCTACTTTCTCCTTCTTTTTTCGCCCCATCTCCTTTCCACCTTTTTTTTTTTTTTGCTTGATCAATTCTCTCTTGTGCTCACAGTCCATAATAGAAAGGAACAAGATAAGAGGGAGGGGCAGATGGAAAGGTGGACAGACTATTGGTTGGTTGGTCAAGTCAGTTGTCACACCATAATGTGAAGATCATGATATACATGGCATGAATTGCAAGTAGAAAATCATAAATTTATATTGATGAATAACAAATTATAGAGGCATTCAGACATGTCTGAATCACAAGCATAATGATGGGCATTGCTGAGGCTTGCTGTTGAGTGACTGCTTAAAGATTCAAGATTACTTTATTTGTCCCGAGGGAAATTTGTCTTGGACATAAAGGCTGTCACATAAAAATACATACATTATAGTTTAGTAACAGACACAAAGTGCATAGCGCAGGCATGAAGTGCATTCAAATATGGGCAACACGGCTCTAGAGCCCTGCACGGGCCAAAAACCCTGGTTCGTGCTGTTCAAGCCCTAGCCTGGCCCCAGCCTGGCAAAGTCTGCAATTTTTCAGCCCGAGCCTGACCCAAGACTGACACCAATATCACATTAAGCTCTCTGATGTACGATTTCTCTGATGCCTGTTCTCTCAGATCCATGCAAACGCGCACACCCACGGTATGGTCAACTGTCACATATAATGCATGCGTACATGCGTATATATCCATCCATCCATTATCCGAACAGCGTATCCTGCTCTCGGGGTCGCGGGGATGCGTATATATAATAATTATGATATTTATAGTATAATCACTATAACAGTATTTCATATTGGCCTATGTGTGCTCTGCGCATGTATGGGAAGTTAAATGAGCCCGAGTCCAACCCAAACCCGATGTATTGAGAAGGGAAAAAAAATGGCCCAGCCCGAATCAACTCAGCATGTTAGGACCTGACGGGCTTGCAGATCTCTACGCAGCCCCTCATTTCACACCCTCCTTATGTCCTGAGTTTACGGGATTCACTGATAAAGGGATGAATGAGATTTTATCCCTGTTCAGGTATCATTTCCTGGATTTAATTTGAACCCTGTAACCTATACCTGATGCGAGCAGTTCGTATTCTGACAGAACATGAGAGGAGTCAGCGATAATTTTCCTACCCTGTTTAACTACAGTTTTCTCAATCAGAATACTTTATTTATCCCCGAGGGGAAATTGAGTAAAATAAATAAATAAATAAACCATTTGGAAGGAGGGAGGCTCCCTCACCCCCATAACTTTAATTGCTGTATGGACCAGTCTGTTTATTTGTGATTTTATCTTGAAATGAAAGCTACTTTATTTTGTCACTGTATGGTTACAACGAAATTTGATTTCTGCGTTTAACCCATCCTATTGCATAGGAGCAGTGGGCAGCTGTGGTGCAGCACCCGGGGACCAACTCAGTTCTTTTTCCTATTGCCTCTTACTTACCAAGCTGAAATTCCATACTGTCTTTCACAGCGTGATGAAATAACATCATTACCCTCTATCCAACCCCAAACACCCTGAATCTGTGAAAAAGTAGAGTCACTGTTGGATCCTAGTACATACGGAATTCACATGGACATCCCAAGACAGATTACAGTCAGTATAACACCCAAGTATTTGTAAGAATGAACCTAGGTAATACAAGTGTTATGGATCAGTCGTGGAAAATGATCCCACAGATATCCTGGATCAAAAATAATTTTTTCTGGTCATCACACCATTGTACAAACTGTTCAACCCCTAAACTAAACACAGAAATGCCACTGTCTGTATCCATAAGTCCCAAGATGGCAGTGTCATCAGAAAACTTGACAACGGAAGTGCTGGGATGACTGCTTGTACAATCATTTGTATATAACATAAACAGAATGGGAGAACTCATACTTCCTTGAGGAATGCCTGTGTTGATGACTTTAGACTCAGATAATGTCTGGTTCATTTGAATCTGCTGGGTCCTGTTGGTCAAAAAAGAGTGGTGCCACCTGATGATATATGGGTTGATGGGGTTTCAAGGTGCTGCAAAATAAAGTGTATTATAGTAAGTTTTGCATCATCAGTGCCACAATTGTCTTTATAGGCAAACTGATAAGAATCTAGAATCTCTTTGACTTCAGCTTCCACAACATCATCTTTTCCAGACACTTCATTACAGTAGAGGTCAGGGCTACTGGTCTATAGCCATTATTTTCCCGGGGAACAGACTTTTTTTTGAAAGGGGAGTAATGATAGCCTTTTCCCAAAAAAGATGGATCTGTATGTGAATCAACAGACCTAGGTGTTTGTTCTTAAGTCTTGTGACTTCTTTGAGACTGTCTATCCTTGGAACACAATCATCAATTTTATGGTGTTAATGACACTGTCACGTCTCATCCCATCTCATCTCATCGTCAGCCATTTCTCTGGGGTAGGGTCGCGGCGGCAGCAAGCTAAGTAGGGCACTCCAGACATTTCTCTCCCCAGCAACGCCCTCCAGCTCCTCCTGGGGGATCCCAAGGTATTCCAAGGCCAGATTGGGCATGTAGTCCCTCCAGCAAGTTCTGGGTCTACCCCAGGGTCTCCTCCCAGTTGGGCATGCCCAGAAAATCTCCAAAGGAAGGTGCCCAGGAGGCATCCTTATCAGATGCCTGAACCACCTCAACTGGCTCCTTTCGACACGAAGGAGCAGCAGCTCTACTCCGAGCTCTCACCGGATGGCCAAGCTCCTCACCCAATCTCTTAGGCTTAGCCCACACACCCTACAGAGGAAACTCATTTCAGCTGCTTGTACCGTTTCTCACCCTTTCGGTCACTACCCAAAACCTATGACCATAGGTGAGGGTTGGAATGAAGATTAAGTGGTGAATTGAGAGCTTTGCCTTCTGGCTCAGCTCCCTCTTCACCACAACGGTCCGGTACAACGTCCGCATTACTGCTGATGCTACATCCATCTGCCTGTCAATCTCCCGCTCCATCCTACCGTCACTCGTGAACAAGACCCTGAGATACTTGAACTCCTTCACTTGATGCAACAACTCATCCCCAGCCCGAAGGATTGAAAGCAATCCACCATTTTCCAGTGGAGAACTATGGCCTCAGACTTGGAGGTGCTAACTCTCATCATGGCTATTTCACTCTCAGCTGCAAACCGCCCCAGTGCGCGCTGAGATTGCGTTCTGATGGAGCCAACAAAACCACATCATCTGCAAAGAGCAGAGATGCAATTTTGAGGTTTCTAATATGGACACACTCCTCACCTTGGCTGCACCTTGATATCCTGTCGCATTCTAAAGAGAAATCATGGGAATCAAACCCAATGAAGAAGTTGGTCATGTTACTTGCCATAGTACTGTCATGTGTTGTGTGCAGTGTTTTCCTGGTGGGAGTCATATTTGTAACAGATTTCATAGTGGCTCATTTTCTTCGTATTATTTACACTTAAGTCCTTTTCAATGGAATCCCTATATTTTTATTTTTTATTTTTTTGCTGTGTTGAGTTTCTGGTTCAGCTCCCTCTGTGCTGATCTCAGTTGCACTTGGTCCTTATTCATGAAAGCAAGCCTCTTGCGTTTGCTGCAATCCTTGACATCCTTAGTAATGTAGGGCTTGTTGTTGGGATATGGTTTTATTGTCTTTTGAGGTATCGCAGCATCCGCACAGAAGTTAATGTATAAGTTATGGTGACTTGCGTGGATTTGTTCAAATCAGATTCATGGACGATGTCCCAGTTGGCTCAAGTGTCAAACATGCACAAGTTGTGTTTTGTATTAATTTTGCTGCATTAATACTTAAGTGTTCAGTACCTGAGCTTACAAATTCATCATGGTTTAAAGATGGAAAGATGATTTTAATGACATACTTTTCATTTGCATTGCTAGTTCCACAGGTCAGCTTAATCACCTGACCAACCAACTGATAAAACTCAGGCAGGGGGAAGTTGACAGCGCTATGCATTTTTAGCCTGGGGAAGAGGAGCATGCAAGTGTGTGTGTGTGTGTGTGTGGGGGGGGGGATACGGTGGAGTTATATAAAGGCAGGACCAGTGGAGGGTAGTAAATGAGGAGAGGAGGACACCAGGGTAGAAATGTGTGACATTGGACTGACTTTGCCATAGAAAACCCTGATTGCCAAATAGGTGCTTGAGATGTGAGGTGTGTGTGTGTGTGTGTGTGGGAACGGGGGGGGGGGGCATAGCTGTGAAACCAGCAGCTGTCAGAGTACCAGGGCACACATCACATAACCCTTGATGAGCGTCACACTTGTGCCCAAGTGAAAAACCACAGCCGTGACCTGCCAAGGAACTGGGAATCATAGAATGGATGTTGTCCTCAATAAAAACTATGTTTTACATCTGCCCAGGTGGCTCACTGTGTTATTATTGGAAACGTAACACCTCTGAAAAAGTCCCATAGCAGCACTACTATTACAGTGGAAAAATGTGCTCGTTGGGGGTAATAAATCAACTTATTCAGAGTCTGTATTGTGTGGTGCTTTTTAAAGCGAGTCCCTCAGGAGTGACCTAGAACTCCTATACCCACATAGTCGAGGCAACAGCCCAGGTGTGATGGCGTAGTCAATGGTATGACCTTTTTAGCATCAGCATCAGTGTTGGCTATAGCTGGCTGTAATTTCTTTAGCCTGTGGGAGCGAGGGATGGAAACACAAAAATGTTCTTGTGTAATGCACATATGTCCCCTGCCTTTAGCACTCCGCTCACAACAACGCCTTTTTAGATTGCCAGTAAACAAAAGGGTATAATGACTCTTACGCATTTCAGTTATCTTCATGTCCATGTTTCCATATTTAGCTATCAGCAGATCTCTCCAGTAGCAAGAACTGATAGGTTTGTATTGTTCACAGGGAAATTTCGAGGCTGGCAGCATCAGTAGAGGGTGAGCTGCACACTCCAAATAGACAAGTGTCCCGTGTGTATTTGGGTGCTGTGGGCTCCGTAAAGCCTCGCGGGAAGAGGCTCATGTTGTGAGCTCTCTTAACTGCCGAAACTTCCCATGTGGACACTAGCTCACAGAACGAGCTCATTTATTTATTTATTGGCTCTTTAATCTTTTTTCCCCCCCTTACGTATTTTCATCCTCCTAGCTACTCCTGGTTTCTGGGGTTGTATTGATGTGGGGCCAGCATTCCTTCAATGCAATTTTTTTTTCTAATTTATTAAAGGGATAGCCAAGTGGTAAAGCTAAAAAAGTGCCCATTTTAGCTGGGACAGGAATTATGCCATAATTGACTAATTAAACGAGTCAATGGAAATTGATTTGCCCAGCCTGAGATGCCGGGCCACCTCTTCCTCTGCCCCCTAACTCTTCTGTCATGATGTGTGATGATGACCCAGTGATTACTGCTGCACTGCATAACTCCACATGCTACAGATATATGGGACCATCTTCTACCATCCAGTTGTTTAAATGCACTGTGCAGAGTAAACGGGTCACCATGGGAAAGTAATAAGTAGAAAGTTGAAAACAGAAGAGTATTTTGCTCTTGATGGTAATTGGGTCGTCGTAGAGGACGGATTCAAGGTTGATTTAATGGGCAAGGTTTTAGGTGATTTTCAGATGGTGTGTTATTTATAGCAGATTGACTGTGAATGTCACTTGTTAGCATGGAGAAAGAAAAATACATAACCATGAGATGAGTTGTGTGTGTGTGCGCGTGCGTGCGTGCGTGTGTGTACATGTGCACGCAAGTGCAAATTTATATTGTCTTGATTTAGGACACAGTCGACGCTCAGACAATGAATTAAGGAACTGCCAAAGATACAGAACTGTCTGTATCATCTGTCTACAACACTCCCTTTCTGCCTCTACAGTAAACACACACACACACACACACACACACACACACACACACACACACACACACACACACATACAAACAACACACAAACAAGAATGCAGTCTCCCTAAATTTCAGTCTATTTTTATGGCCCACTTTGGAAATGCATTCTGTCCTCTGATGTAGGTCACTAAGATGTATGCGATGTAATGCAGCATGTGTGGCAGCATTTCATTAGTCATTGCATTGTGTTCAGCCTGTCTTAATACATAAATTAGGAAAACTGTTTCCTGTTTCTCTAAGCAAACTCTGAATTAAAGGTCTAGCTATTGACCTGAAATACAATTTGTAAGTTGTTTGCTTGCTCTTATTGGTTTATTATAAAGTGGGGCGCAAAGACAGCGTTGAGACAATATGAGTTACTAAATTCTGTCAGTATCAGAAGATGCCATATGAGGCATCCGGGTGGCACGGCGGTCTATTCCATTGCCTACCAACACGGGGATCCGTGTTACCTCCGGCTTGGTCGGGCATCCCTACAGACACAATTAGCCGTGTCTGCGGGTGGGAAGCCGGATGTGGGCATATGTCCTGGTCACTACACTAGCGCCTCCTCTGGTCGGTCGGGGTGCCTGTTCGGCGGTGAGGGGGAACTGGGGGGGAATAGCGTGCTCCTCCCACGTGCTGCGTGAAACTCCTCACTGTCAGGTGAAAAGAAGCAGCTGGCAACTCCACATGCGTCAGAGGAAGTACGTGGTAGTCTGCAGCCCTCCCCGGATCGGTAGAGGGGGTGGAGCAGTGACTGGGACAGCTCAGAAGAGTGGGGTGATTGGCCGGATACAACTGGGGAGAAAAAGGGGAAAAAATAAGAAGATACCATATGTTTTTATTTATTTATTTGTTTATTTAGTCCAGAATAAAAATACAATTGTATTTAAAGAGAAAGTCAGCCACCATTATATCCTTATTGTTATTTTTTACCAACCAATTTGATTTTAAAAAATTCGTGGGATAGCTGTCAATGTTTCTGGTACAGCAGACTCATTTGATAATGTGACCAAGACCTTGTTACTTGTTAGAGCACATAAACGTCAGTAATCAATGTGTGTGACTGAAAGGCTGCTGGTTTGATTTTTAATACCAGCTGTTAAAAATAAATGTGTAGTGAAGCGGGCAAGTGCTCTCTTCCCCTGCAAAGACTGCTAAGGTACCTTTTGGACAAGTCATAACTGTCATTTGAACCAGCAGCAATCAGCAGAGAACTGCAGTTGGCCTGGGCCCCCAGGTATTAAGGGCCCCGTCCCAGTGAAATGCACAATTTTCCAGTTGTTTGCATGGTTTGGGGGCATTTGGGATGTCTGGGATATACAGTATGAGATGGGATCCACCTATGGGGTGTATAATTGATATATGTGATTAAAAATCAAAACTTGGTTCTTTAGATTTGTTTTAAATGCTGTAGTTATAGATTCAAAATCTCTCTCAAACACAATCGCTTGTTAATCTCTTGTGTACTAGTAGCTAGCTGTTTACAAGGTGTACCACTGCTTGTATGTCTCTATGCATGCTCAAGGGTGGGGATACCTGCAGTCAGTTTAGACTGAAGAGGTCACTTAGATGAGTGATGAAACGTTTATCTCTCAATAAACGTTGTGTCCAAATGAACTGATTCCACTTTCTTTAATTCACTGGCTTGTACGTTAAAAGCCCATGGCTAATGTCGGTTGTTGTATGATTCATGGATGAAAACCTACTTCAAAAGTGGGTTTACAAAAAATTCCTCTAGAGAAAAAATTTACGGCATGCGTGGTTTATCTTTCACTGGAAAACACCGGACTAATCCGTTTCAGCCATATACTGGCACCCCTTTGCATTCCCCGTTTGCAGAGAAATGTTGTGCTGTTTTTTTGTTTTTTTCTCTTCTCTTTTAGCTGTTGTCAATACTACGTTGGATTCATCAAAGAACGTATACAAATTTGATGCTTGGTTCCATTCCTCCAATCAATTGTAATGATCATTAATTATAATTTATAAACATGGCACCATTTATTTGCAGTGAATTAACATTGTCTGAAATTCCGATGTGACCAGAAATGTAGAGCGCTTTGAGTGGCTGTTGCAGTAGAAAAGTGCTATTTCAAATGCAACTTGATTGATTGATTAATTGATTGATTGAATCTTGCAAAGCTCAGGCAATGCTTTGTTCTTTATGAAACATGCATTAGCACAGAGCCGCTGTCATTGAAACTGCTATGATACTACATGACATGGCCCATAAACGTGTCGTCACCCTAGAACTCCACTTCAAGTCTGTGCATTTTCAAGGTGATATTTGCCTTGGATTGTAGGGATGTTAGGCGGTGGTGCACGGTGGCGAGGTGGTTAGCACAGTGGCTTCACAGCAAGAAGGTCTTGGGTTCGAGCCCCGGGGTCCAACCTTGGGGGTCGTCCTCTGTGTGGAGTTTGCATGTTCTCCCCGTGTCTGTGGGTTTCCTCTGGGTGCTCCGGTTTCCTCCCACAGTCCAAAGACCTGTAGGTCAGGTGAATTGGCCATACTAAATTGTCCCTAGGTGTGACTGTGTGTGTGTCGGCCCTGTGGTGGTCTGGCGGCCTGTCCTAGGTGCCTGCCGCCCAATGACTGCTGGGATAGGCTCCAGCATCCCCGTGACCCTGAGAGCAGTATAAGTGGTTTGGATAATGGATGGATGGATGTAGGGATGTTCATCTAGATCCATTATTCGCTAAATGTACCATTGCTTTCCAGTATATGTAAGATGTGCTGTGTTTGCAGCTTACATGCGTTACCCCTCAGTACTTGGATTTGCTGTCTGCTTCTCAATCAAAGGTCTGCTGCGAAACAAATACACATTTCTCAAGAGCATGGTTATATGTGGTGAAGTAATTGGTGCATAAAATGTATTTAGTCAGTGGGAACACTGGTAAATGGGTTTCTTAATTGTTTATTGCACATTTAAGGTGCTTTCCAAGCAATTTTTAGATTAATTAAGGTCACTGGGAATGGATCTTTAATGTTTTAATCTATATAGATCTAAAGAGTGCCGTAGCTAACAAAGCATGCTAAATGCACTTCACCTAGATGGTGTTTTGGGGAAAAAAAAGTAATTGAACAGAAAGTATAACTCGGGCCCATTTTGTTCAGTGATCTCGACCAGCCATCTTTTATCTGACCCCCGCGGCCTTTCAACCACAGTTTGTTTTAGCCATCTTGGTCATAATGTGCTGCACATTGTCTTTGGCCTGGTTGCGTATCTGCCCGGACTTCTTGTCTAACACGGCTGCGTTGGTACCTGTGTCTCCTCAGTGCACAGCTTGAAACCACTGCTTACAGTCTGCTTCACCTCTGGAGACATCAGCCTGATGAACAATTATGATGACCTTTCTCCCACCCTCATCCGCACTGGACTCAAAGGTATTTGTGTGTGTGTGTGTGTGTGTGTGTGTGTGTGTGTGTGTGTGTGTGTGTGTGTGTGTGTGTGTGTGTGTGTGTGTGTGTGTGTGTGTGTGTTCCTATGCAGCCCAATTAGTCCCTTTTTCTGTCTTTGTCCCCACTCACTCCATCTCTCACAGTCATGTATTGGCAAGTCATGCCTTTGAAGGAATATCGCATGGATCTTTTCTCCTCTCTCAAACGTGCTAGAATATTTAACCACACAGCTTATATATATATATATATATATAAATGTTTATTACACTTCAGGCATTTCCATTCAGGTGCTCACAAAACTGGGCGACAGTGGCTCAGGAGTAGAACAGGTTGTCTGGTAATCGGAGGGTTGCCGGTTCGATCCTCGGCTGCTCTTGCAAAAATGTCGAGGTGTCCTTGAGTAGGACACCTAACTGCTCCCGATGAGCTGGTTGTTACCTTGCATGGTTGACACCACCATTGTGTGTGTGTGTGTGTGTGTGTGTGTGTGTGTGTGTGTGTGTGTGTGTGTGTGTGTGTGTGTGTGTGTGTGTGTGTGTGTGTGAATGTGAGGCATTCATTGATTGTAATGTGCTTTGAGTGGCTGTTGCAGCTAGAAAAGTGCTATATAAATGCAATCCATTTACCATTTAACGGGACTATTGCGTATAGAAAAGAGAATTGTTGGGCCACTTCACCAGGACTGAACCCCCCTTTCTTTAAACAAATGTGTATTGACTGTCTATTGTTCTTGTGTTGTAGATGTGGTGGTCCAGTGGTGTTCCCAGGGGGACCTCCTGGCAGTTGCAGGGATGGAGAGAACACTCCTCCCCCCCGACCCCTCCTGTCCACCTCCAACCAGAAACGCTATCGTCAAGTTCTATAACGTCCGCGGAGAACACATATACACACTGGACACACCAGCACAGGTGATCATCTGCACACCAACAACATACCTGAGCCACCTCATACTTAACGGTAGTTGTGAGTGTACCCCAGCTGGAGTCCCAGATATTTTTGGCCTACCGCATCAGAACAGCTCAGGTTTTCTAGTTGAAGATTATTTTAAACTAACTCAAATGCTCACAACAACCATTTTATGGCGAAAGAAAGAGAAGGCATAGATTTTCTCCCTCAAAATGGTTGTGTGGTGTGGCCTTGTTTCTTTGTTGAATTTATCACAAGGGCAGTGTTTACCATCCTAGAGAAATACCTTCTTTTTTTTTAGCTCAAAAAATGTTAGGAGGTTTACTACTTCTCTTAAATGATTTTCAGAACTCTCTGACAGTCATTGCCTTCTGCTCTGTGGTAAAACCTCACCTAACTCATATAACAGGGCTGTCCAAACAAAGGTTGCAATTATTTGCTAATACTGTCTTACCCAGAAAAGCAGGTTTTTTTTTCTTCTTCTCTATTTTATGAGTTTTTTCCAAGGTAAATATGGCATCCTCAGAAGCCGCATCTGTGTGGAGCATCCAAGAGTATTATAGTCTGTTAAACTCTGGAATGTATTTTCCAGTCTGTAACAGTAAGAAACTGTAAGAGGGCACCTAAGAGGGTGGATCCTAGAGAAATAGTGTGAGCCTTAACAAGTATTATGTTGCTTCACAGAAACCTGCAGCTAGCAGATGGAAAGAAGCAGTCGTTAGGGTCCGTGTGTATCGGGGAATGCACACGGAAGTTTATGTCCTTCCCCTCTTTAGGAGAACAGCAGATGGATATGCTAAATTGGAATGAAAAGGGGAGAAAATCCCAAAAAGAAGAAACCGTAACAATCACTCATTATTTTTCTTTTTTAGTTCCTCAGATGACCCGCACATTTACCCTTGTTGTATGCAGGAATGATAGAACAAGAATCCTAATTGTCATTACCGTCTCTTTCCTCTGTCCCTGCAGCGTCCAATCACCACACTGTGCTGGGGCCACCGTGACTCTCGTCTGTTCTTGGCATGTGGCCCGGCACTGTACGTGGTGCGGGTAGAGCACCGCGTGGCCAGTCTACAGCTACTCTGCCAGCAGGGCATTGCCACGGCACTGAAGGAGGAAAAGGATGTGGCCAAGCTCACTATCCCTTCCCGCCTCTGTTCATATGTTACTACTGCCTTCGTTCCCACCATTAAGGTAGAGCAGGGGAGCCTCAAGGGGGACAGGGGGTGGGTAGTGTTTATTCATGAGTAACATAAAGACAAACTGGAAACTCTGAAAGGTTCATATGATGCATGCTAGTGCCATTATAGATGTTGTTTTCCTTTTCAATATGGTAAACTGATTGAGATGAAGGGAAAATGACCACTTTGACACTATAAGTGCACTTCATCTGGCTTTTAGAAATTGAAAAGCCAAGTCCACTTTTTACCCCCATCTCTCCCTCCTATAAGTGTTGGGCTCATTTTATTTTATTTTACTTCACAGTTATTGTTTTTTGTTTGTTTTTTTTTGTTTTGTTTTGTTTTACAGCGAAATCCACAGATTAAACAGGAGTGAGTGTGCATGTGCTTGGAGGGAAGGTTTAAAACTGCAGCAAATTGAGAATAGTGTGAAGTTTTACTGTGGCATACCTCAGCACATACAAACTGACCTTGTCAGGAAGCAGTTTAAATAAAATGCTATGTTGGCAACTAAATGCATTCTCCTGCCTCAATGTCACTCCCCTCTAGCCCCCTATCCCAGACCCCAACAACATGCGTGACTTTGTGAGCTACCCGACAGCTGGCAATGAGCGTCTGCACTGCACCATGAAGCGCACCGAAGACAACCCTGAGGTGGGTGGGCCCTGCTACACTCTCTACCTGGAGTACCTGGGGGGTCTGGTGCCGATCCTCAAGGGCCGCCGGATCAGCAAACTGCGCCCAGAGTTTGTCATCATGGATCCCAAGACAGATGGGAAAGCAGGTGAGATGTGGCTGCTACACAGCGACACTCATTGAAATTGAAAGCTGTACTTTTTAGTTTTTATTTCATTTTTTTCCAGACTTAGTAATGTAATTTATGATACATATTCTTAAGTTTTTGGTGCTGTAATGAAAGAATATGGATTATTTTGGTTATTTTTTTTAAATTTCCTTTTTTCCCCTTGGCCAAGTGTTTTTTTATAACTACTCGATCTTAGCTATATGTAAATTGATTAATATTCTGAAGGACTAAAATCCAAAATATGTCTATAGTTTGAAGTGATAGTTTGTATTTGCAATTAAAAAAGGTATAACAGTGACAAACACTGAAATTGTGCCACTTTATAATGATAAAGATGATTAAAATTGTGGGTTTAAGTAGTTGTTTTGGACACGTCAACTGTGCTATTATGTCATGAAAATGGTTATTGCGATGTCCGTCTGCTGCCCTTGTTATATTAGCTGTTGCTGCCAGTTGTTGGACATTTTAGACGGTTAGATGTTTCAATGGCTGTCCTCTCAGGACTGTAACGTTTTTGTTCGCGCCCCGGTCTCGTCAGATCCGACTATGGCCGGACTCGACGAAGCAGCGATCATTGGCAACGCTGTCTTCGGGAGGGGGGCGGAGTCGGCTTGTGTTCGTCACGTGAATGCGTCTCTGTGTGTGTCGGAAAAACAGTGGTTCGGCTTGGAGTCGCCTTGTCACGAAAGTGGCGAGGCGGTCTCCTTCGAGACTGCCGGCCGGAGAGATGCAGTTGGCGAACGCATACAGTGCGAGGGTGGGTGTTTGAATTAAAATAGGGATCGATTGGCCACTAAATTGGGAGAAAAAGGGAAAAATCAGAAATAAATTAAAAAAAAAAAAAAAAGGACTGTAACGTTTTTGGTCTTTCTTTGGTAATTAACAGTTGGCATTGAATTCATAATGGTTCAGTGTTTAATGATTTGTTATTTATTTCAAATATTAAAGATTCAGATATGGTGACAGGCATGGGCGCAAGTCCATGAACACTGGGATGGCATCCAGTGCTTTACCTGTGCCCCCATCCATAGGGTTAGTGGTTGTCAGGAAGGGCATCTGACATAAAATTTTGCCAAATCATTATGCCGATTGACAAGACCGCCATCAGTGCTGTGCCCTCACAGGGTACTGGTGGAAACTATCAAATCCGCTCTGGCAGCCCCTGGGAAACGGGGAACAAGCTGAAAGAAGAAGATTAAAGATTCAGATAAAAGTATAGAGTGCAATTAAGTGCAGAAGTAATTCCCTTTTGTAGTCCTTTTCCAGCTGTCTGAGTTTAGGGTGACGTTTCTTGAGTTGGCATCAAGAGAGTGAGTATGTTTTAGTCACACAGGGCCGATTGGGCCCATGTTAATTAAAAACTACTTAATGGGGGCTCTGATGGCCCCTGGGTTCCTCATAAATCAACCTACTCCCTTCTCATGGTGATAAATGAAGCCAGCCATGAAATGGTTGCAGCCCATTAACACTTTAATGCCCATAAAATAAATTAGCTTGACCTAAAATGGAGCAGCACAGACTCCATATGAATAAGAAGCAGGATAAAAGTTACGGTTGAGACAATAGTTTGAAACAAATAGGTCTTTATGTTGATGCGGATCAGACAGAGGACATTCACACAGTTTGAAAGATGAAGGGTGCCCCCTACAGGAATGTGAAGTGGAAAGGTGTTGAGATTTGCTCAGTACATTTTGTATGGAACTTCATTTTCCATCCATCCACCCTACAAGCACCTAAATATTGACTTGTGAAGGCATCGTGCTCCAAGCAGGCTCTCACCTAATTTTGCACGGCTGTTTCCAACTCTTGATTTTCTATCGTTATCGCACTATTTCCATTGGAGGGAAAAGGCATTTTTCAAAGGAGAACTAGTCATGAGTACATTCAGAAGGTGTCCCTTATCTTTTGTTTCATATTTCTCTAACATCTTTTGACTATTATAATACTCTTGGATGCTCCACACAGCTACCTGTTGGGCCCAGAAGGGATCGAGGAATGACTAAGTAAGGGGTGTTGGCAGGGCAGGTTGGTAACATTTGTTAATAGGAGCACATGTGCCCCTATTTTCAAAAATGTAAGGAGCAAAGAAAAAAAAGGGCACGTAATTTTTTTTTCCATAACAGGCCTTATTGTTAATTATGTTAGTCAATGAACTTCAGTGCCTTGAATTTTTCAGAGCGTTCTTCTTTCTTTGTCTCTGGTATTTGACCGATCATTTCCACACATCCCTTATTGTTTTAATAAGTTGGGTTTATATCATATCGGTGCCATTTTTCTTATGTGAGACAATCAGGGAGGCAAAGCGTAGTCTACCTTTTACCGCTCTGTTCTGGAGCATCTTGTGCTGTGGAAGCAATAGGTAGGGGAGTGGGCGCCCCGCTTTACATCGGTACCACACAGTATTTTGATCCACACATTGAGACAACATTCCGCATTTTGAAGCAAAATAAAAAAAGTACATGTTTCCCTAGTCAAACATAAAACGATCCCTTTTGACTTATTATCCAGTGATAACCTCTGGCATTCTCCACTTTGACAACTACGCTTTCTCATGTTTTGTTCGCCATTTCTTCCACATCATAATGAAAATGACTGAACATAACCCTTTTTTTTACTTCTTCTGTATTACACAGTCTGACAGTTTTAAATTTCCCTCCCAGCAGCTCTGCTCTTACTTTAAAGATGGCGTGACTTTAGTCACTGTGGTTTGGACAAACTTTGGAATTGTATATTAATCTGCTGCTTTCACTGTCAAGTCCTGTGTAAAATAAATAGATAAATAAATAAATAAATAAAAATAGTTCATTGAGGGCATCTGGGTAGCATAGCGGTCTATTCCGTTGCCTATCAACACGGGGATCGCTGGTTCGAATCCCCGTGTTACCTCCGGCTTGGTCGGGCGTCCCTACAGACACAATTGGCCGTGTCTGTGGGTGGGAAGCTGGATGTGGGTATGTGTCCTGGTCGCTGCACTAGCGCCTCCTCTGGTTGGTCAGGGTGCCTGTTCCGGGGGGAAGGGGAACTGGGGGGAATAGCGTGATCCTCCCATGCGCTACATCCCCCTGGCAAATCTTCTCACTGTCAGGTGAAAAGAAGCTGCCGGCGACTCAGCATGTATGGAGGAGGCATGTGGTAGTCTGCAGCCCTCCCCGGATTGGCAGAGGGGTTGGAGCAGTGACTGGGACGGCTCGGAAGAGTAGGGTAATTAGCCAAATACAATTGGGGAGAAAAGGGGGGGAAATTCAACAAAAAAAAAAGTTCATTATTGCATAAAATTTGCATTCGCACAGTTGCTCGCATTTCATTTTTTCTCAGTCACTTATGCCTATTTTTGGTAGCAAATAAAATGCTCGAGGTATCAAGCTTACAATGTTGGCCGATTACCAGCAAGAGGATGACGTAAACTTAACGTTGGAAACATGAATCTTTTGAGTTTTGATAAAGGTCATCGTTCGTCTGTAACTGCAAAATAATAACTTTTCTTTTTATCTTCACAGTATGCGTAAGCTGTTGCATAAAGATCAGTGGAATCCATCGCTGACCCTCAAAATTGTTTGCTTTCCATACCCTTCAAGTGTTAGCTATTAATAAAAGTTGGTGACGGGGGCCCAATTATTCCATTTGTTTTTGTAGAGTTGTCTGTTGAACTACAAAACCCTAATAGTTTACCATCATACTGATTTTTTTTCCCCACGCAAAGTTTAAAATGTGTATATATATATTTAATTTTTGTCTTTGTTTCTTCCCCTCAGATGAAGTATATGGCAACAGTCTGATATCCTCCATGATTGACAGCTGTAACTGCTCAGACTCCAGTGACATTGAGCTGAGCGATGACTGGGTGGGCAAAAAATCTCCAAAGATATCAAGGGGCAGCAAATCTCCCAAACTGCCCAGGTAAAGAGATGCCTTACCAGTGTATGCTCTAACCTGTTGTTAATGAAATGATATTCTAATTGGATTCTATGATATTCAGATGGCTTTTTAACCTTTTGGCAGTCAGACCTTTTAGCCTAGATGGAAAAATAGAAGCATGATTTGGCTTTCTGAAAGGACTACAAGATGGCGCTGTGGATGGCAGCCTTAGTGCAGCGCTCTCTAGTACTTTCTCTGTTTTTGTTTATTCTCTGTGTCCGGTTGCTCAAACCCGATTACTTTTACAGGACAACTGCTTAACATTAGACAGTTAACTTCAGATAGTTTTTCACCAGTTTTTACAAACCAGGAAAGGTTTTTGGAGATCTTAGTTGGAGGAACAGTGGCTCTCTGTGAGTCATAAATGCAACGCCGCAGATGGAGAAGTGCACTAGTGCGCTGGTGAGGCTCCGACAGCGCGGATTTTGATCTGCACTCCCAGCGATTCACCTGGTGAATCTCCGCACCATGCCCAACAAAATGGATGAGCTGCTTCTCCTCAACAGGATGAACAAGGACTTGGCACATTTTGCTGCCCTTTGTTTCACTGAAACCTGACTCAGTGAATCCAACCTCGACAGTGGATTACATCTGCTGGGCTTCCTCCTACACCAAGCAGATTGCGCAACATGCTATAAGGGAAAGTGAAGGGCAGAGGAATTTACTTCTACATAAACGAAGGTTGGTGTATAGATGTCACAGTGTTAAGTAAATACTGCAGCCCAAACGTGGACTCATTGTTCATAAACTACAAGCCATTTTATTCACCATGGGAGTTTTGATCCTTCATCCTGGTCAGTGTTTACATCCCACCCCAGGCCAGCGTTAATGGCGCACTGCAAACCCTGGCCGACCAGATTACCAGTTTGGAACAAAAATATACAGACTCACGTTTCATAATCTTTGGGGACTTAAATTTAGATAAATTAAACCACGAACTACCAGAATACAGACAGCATGTTAATTGTCCCACCAGGGAAAATAACACTGGACCATTGCTACAAATTCTTAAAGATGCATATTGCTCTGTCCCCAGGCAGCTTTGGGGCATACTGATCTGTGTGCTTGGTTCATCTTATTCCAACCTACAGGCAAAAACTAAAATCTGCAAAGCTTGTGGTTCAAACGGTGAAGAAATCGACCAGCGAAGCAAAGCAGGAACTGTAAGACTGTTTTTACTGCTCCAGTTGGAGTGAATTTGAAGCTGCAACTGGCAACCTGCACGAATTAACTGACACTGTGACATCTTACATAAGCTTTTGTGAGGACATGTGTGCCTACCAAGACCTTCTGCACAAAGAAAAATAACAAGCCATGGTTCACAGCCAAACTAAGATGACTTCGGCAGGCCAAGCAGAATTCCAACAGTAGTGAGGATAGAGCCCTGTACAAGGAGGCCAGAAATTCACTGACAAAGGAAATCAGAGTGGGTAAAAGAAGCTACACTGAAAAGCTGAAAAACAGGTTTTCAGTCAATGACCCTGTGTCACTGTGGAGGGGCCTGTAAGACATCACAAGCTACAGAAGACCATCCTCCCATGCTGAGACAAACAAAGACCTGGCTGACAACCTGAATGTCTTCTACTACAGGTTTGAGAGGGATAAACTCACACCCCTCGCCCACTCCAGCCCAATACCAACAGCCCCCATCACACTTCTGACAACTCTCCTACCCCCCCCCCAATACTGAGGCTGCACTCAAGATATGTGTAGAGAATGTGATCCAGCTTTTCCAGAGACAGAAGACCAGGAAAGTACCAGGTCCAGATGGTTTCTCCCCATCCTGTCTTAAAGCCTGTGCTGACCAACTGGCTCCAATCTTCATGCAGATCTTCAACAGATCCTTGGAGCTGTGTGAAGTCCCCTTGTGCTTCAAACGCTCCACCATCACCCCAGTCCCCAAGAAACCCTCCATCACAGCACTGAATGATTACAGGCCTGTCACTCTGACGTCTGTGGTCATGAAGTCCTTCGAATGACTGGCGTTGGCCCACCTGAAGAACGTCACAGGACCCCTGCAGTTTGCCAACCAAGCAAACAGGTCAGTGGATGATGCAGTCAACATGGGACTGCATTACATCCTGCAACACCTTGACCGCCCAGCGACAAATGCAAGGATCCTGTTTATGGACTTCAGCTCGGCATTCCACACCATCATTCCAGAAATCCTCTCATCAAAACTCTCCCAGCTCACTGTATCCTCTGCCATCTGTCAGTGAATCACCAGCTTCTTGACAGGCAGGAAACAGCAGGTGAGGCTGGAGGAAGTCATTTTTGGTATACAGACAGTCAGCACTGGTGCTCACCAGGGATGTGTCCTCTCCCCACTGCTCTTCTCCCTCTACACCAATGACTGCACCTCCAAAGACCCAGCTATTAAACTCCTGAAGTTTGCAGACAACATTACAGTCATCGGACTCATCCAGGATGGCGATGAGTCTGCATATCGGTGGGAGGTTGAGGGGCTGGTGCTCTGGTGCAGTCAGAACAACTTGGAGCTGAACATGTTCAAGACTGTGGAACTGACAGTGGACTTTAGGAGACACTCCTCAGCACTGCTCCCCCTCACGATATCCAACCGCCCTGTGTCAACCGTGGAGACCTTCAAGTTTATGGGCACCACCATTTCCAAACACCTGAAGTGGGAGACCAACATCAACTCCATCCTCAAAAAGGCCCAGCAGAGGTTGTTCTTTCTGTGACATTGAGGAAATTTGGTCTGCCACAGGAGTAGTTGAGACAGTTCTATACCACAGTCACTGAATCTGTCCTTTGCACATCCATCACGGTCTGGTTCGGAGCAGCAACAAAACAGGATAGGAACAGACTGCAGCAAACAGGAAGGACTGCAGAGAAAAAATCATTGGTGCTCCCCTGCCTACCTGGCAGGACTTGTACTAGAGCCCATAAATGGGCGGGCAGAATGAGCACAGACCCCCCCCCACACACACACACACCCACCCACCCAGGACACAGTTTGTTTGAACCCCTATCGTCTGGTAAGCACTACAGAGCAATATGCACCAAAACCACCAGATATAGGGACAGTTTTTTTTCCCACAGGCCATCTCTATCATGAACACTTATTAACAGCATGGTGCAAAAATAGACACTTATGTAAATACGACACTTTGTAAATAGTCCCCTCTGGTCAAGATGTCTCACCTACCTATCTACGATGTGCATTACCTCTTTAAACCGGATGTGCAATACAAATGTAGTACAATTGTAATAACACATACAACTGCTGCATACTGATTACAAATTATTACTGTTATTTTTATAATTATAATATAAGTATATAGTATATAATTTTATAATAGATAAATATATGGTTATAAGGTTATAATATTAGTATATGATATAATATATAAACTATATGTAAGCATAAATTATTAATTATTCAAACATAACAAAACTCTGTATAGTTGTGACATACATACTTACCCCCAGTATTCTATGTAGTATTCCATTTCTTTCTTATTTTTTTGTGAGTGATATATGCATGTACTAGAAGCTGCTGTAAACCGGAGTCAAATTCCTTGTATGCATGAGCACACTTGGCCAATAAAGTTGATTCTGATTCTAATGATTGCCTCAAAGTTGCAAAATGTAGTCTATGGTAATTAAATGAATGAAAGTTAAACTGGCATACCTCTTGGGTAACTACTGTATTTCCCGGACTATAAGTCGCTGTCTGGCTGGTCCTGTGACTTGTCTTTCAAAGCGATTTATTCAATGTAATTTTGTGGGACAATACACTGCACTTCAACTAAGGCCACAAGATGGCACTGTTTAATCTTGTGACTCATTTGAGAATACTGTACCATAGTGATGTGCAGCTCGGGTAAGCTTACTAGAAAATATCACAGGTTTGGGTGGGCAAGTCTAAAAGGGACAAAGCAGCGCTCTGAGTAAGTTATAAATAACTTACAGAACCATTGCATTCTACAGGTTAGGCTGTGCATTATTAGTCCACCTTCTCTCTCTCTGTCACTCTTGCTCGCTCTCAAACAAACACACACACACACGCAAGCAGCTCTTGTCATCAATTTGCGATCGTGGTTTTGGTCATTACATGTGTTTTAAAGCGTTGAGGCTTCACCTATGAGTTTCCCCCCCAAGTGGTATCCATAGCTTTTGTTTACACTGCCAAAACTCTTTTTTTTGGTCAGAAAGAAGAGGCTTGTGTGTGAGCGAGGGAGAAAGAGACAGTGTTCATGTCTTTAATGATAGGTTACTTGTTTTGCTGCTATTCAACAATAAAGAACACTGTTTGGAACAATTTGTCTTTTTATGTGGTAGCCTAGACCCGGACGCTATTATGCTGAGCAAACAGCCGAAAACAACATTGCTCACTTTGCTGTAGCCTTGGCTAAATTTGGAGGTTTGCGGGTCGGGTTCAGGTGGTTAATTAACGCGTATTTTAGTGGGTTGGGCGGTGTGGATTGGCTCCAATAACGGGTCGGGTGGGTGCAGGTATTAAAAAACCCTGACCCGTTCATCACTACTGTACCACCATATAAATGTGACTTGTACGCCGAAGCGACTGTTTTTTTTTTTGTGTTTTTTTTTAAAAATCTCGCAGCAATATGTTTTTTGCTGAGTGGGGCTTGTACTTCCGTGCGACTTGTAGTCTGGGAAATTCGGTAATCACGTAGACCTTTTGTTTGAGGGTAAATGAGGGTGATTTTGTGAGGTGGGTGGGGGCATGTCATGGTTTCTAATTTAAATCCCCTTGATTTGGTATCGGTTCATTTAGTGTAATGGTTGAATTTTGCTGATGTTTCAGGCCCTTCTAACCCCAGAGAGCCCTTCTTAACCAAGATGATTTTGCACTGTTCAGTTTTATTGACTTCAGAGATTCTGAAAGAAAACATTTCACATTCCAGCATTTACATTTCACTAACGTGGAACTTTTATATTTCATTAATTTTCCCACTTTACACCAACTTTTTTACATTGACAGCATTAATTTTGACATGTTCTACACTGCATTGCTTTCGTTGGTTTACTGCATGCCTAAACCTTTTCTTTCATTTGCTACCTTCTCTGTAGAGACTTAGTCTGTCCCTTTACCAACAGGATCAACATTGATCCCAGAAAATCCCCCAAACTGTCTCGTGCTACACAAGAGATATCTAGGTCACCACGACTGCCCATACGGAAGCCCTCCATTGGTTCACCTAGTCTCACACGGAGAGAATTCCCTTTAGATGATATCACTCAGGTAAAAGTTTTCATTGAGCTTAACAGCTATTTAGATATAATTAGAATTTTCACATGCAGAAAAATTCATGTTCGATGTTTTTGTCTGTTGTAGCATAATTACCTTGCTCAGGTTACATCCAATATTTGGGGAACAAAGTTCAAGATTGTGGGCCTTGCCACATTTTTGCCAGCAAATCTTGGTGCAGGTAACTGATAACTTTTTCTTTGGCAAGTAATAGTAATTGAAATCTGCACAGCATTTTTCAGAATAGTCAGTACCACTTACCAGTTGTAGTTTAATTTGTCATATTCTACTTTTCACTTTCATGCTACCTTTCCTTCCTCCTCAGTCATCTATAAGACAAGCCTCCTTCATCTGCAGCCCAGACAGATGACCATTTACCTGCCGGAGGTGCGTAAGGTCTCCATGGACTACATTAACCTACCAGTCTTCAGCCCCAACGTCTTCAGTGAAGATGAAGATGACTTGCCTGCCACGGGCCCTGCTGGGGCTGCTGATGACAATCCACCCTGTACTGTTAATATCCCTATTGCCCCCATCCACAGCCCTGCCCAGGCAATGTCCCCCACCCAAAGTATAGGTCTAGTCCAATCACTCCTAGCCAATCAGAATGTTCAGCTGGATGTCCTGTCCAATCCCACGGCCCCCCCTGCCGGGGCTGCTGCCAGTGGGTCGGACCAAAGCCAGGACGCCATCTTGACAGCACAGTATACCGTTCCCACCAGGTACTCCAGTCCAGGGCAGGTCATTTTTGGAGGGCTGGAAATGGGTCGCCTTATGGTGGGACCTCCACCCTCTCATCACCCACAGCAACTACAGCATCATCAGCAGCAGCAGCAACAACAAAGCCACCAACAGCAGCAACTCCAACACCATCAACAACAAATGCAGCACCACCAACAGCTTCAGCTACAGCAGCAACAGCAGCAGCAGCACTTGCTCCAGCACCAACACCTACAGCACCAACAGCTTCAGCAACAGCAGCTCCAGCAGCACATCCAGCACATGCAGCAACAACAGCAGCAGCAGCAACAACAACTGCAACAGCAGCAACTTCAACAGCACATGCAACAACAGCAGCAACAACAACTTCAGCACCAACAGCAGCTCCAGCAGCAAATGCAGCAACACATGCAACAGCAGCAGCAGCAACAAATCCATCAACAACAGCAGGCACAGCAGCAACATCATCAAATGCAACAACAGCAGCATATTCAGCAGCAGCAACATCAGACACAGCAGCATCTCCAAATTCAGATTCCTGTTGCCTCTATGTCATCAATCCAGCCTACACCAGGTGTAGCTGTGCACCAGCACCAACTTCAACCAGGGGCTCTTCAGATTCAGATCCCTCACTCTCCTGCTGACTCGGTGGTTGAAAGAGGAATGGGAGGAGAGCATGAGCACCTGCTGAAAATCAAGCCCATCAGGTCGGTGCCCCAGCTTGCTGAGGGGGACACGGTGGTGTTCAGTGCCCCTCTAGAACTTAGCAAGATGAACCCCCCACCCCCTTACCCAGGGACCGTGGCAGCTGCTGTGGCTGCCGCAGCCGCTGCTACTGCCTCTGCCTCAACTCCGGCTTCTTCTGTTGTCTCCAACCCTACACCCGGAGCGGCTGGAGGAGCAGGGGTCACTCCTCCAACAGGTGAGCTGTGCCTGAAGAAGGGAGAGTTCCCACTTTATTCTTCAGGCCAGCAGGCAACACAGTACCCCACGCCACTGGGCTATGAGAGGATAACCACCTTTGACAGCAGTGGAAATGTTGAGGAGGTATGTCGTCCTCGAACACGCCTCATCTGCAATCAAAACGTTTACACCCTCCAGGGTCCTGGTAGCTCCGCCACTCTCAGGGTCACCTCTTCATCGTCTTCTTCCTCAACAGACATGAAGAAGGTTCAACTGCCCTATGCCTCTGCCACTCTCAACAGACTCACTGTGCCACGTTACTCTATTCCCAGCGGAGACCCACCCCCCTACCCTGACCCAGCCAATCAGACCAATACTGTTGGCAGGAACCCGGGACAGAGGCTTGATAGCAATCTGATCCATGCCACTCTCAGGAGGAACAGCCGTGAGGCTGCTCTCAAAGTCTCCCAGATGCTGGAACCACCCAGACCCTTGCCTCCTAAGGCCAAAAACAGCGGTGTTCTAGCAGCCTCATACCAACAGAGGGTGCCAGCAGCCTTGTATACCTGCAGTCAATGTAGTAGTGCATCCAACATCGGGGGCACTGCCCCAGGGAGCACTAATGGAATTGCAGGTGGGACTATCATCAGACAGGATTTCCCACCAGGGAATGGAGCACCACATAGTACAGTGATTGTCCATTCCAATAGTGCTACTCCCCTGGCTTCCCAGTCCTCTTACAATCTGCTTAGCTCCCTCGATGGATCGGGGCCAGGGGGTACAGGAAATGTAGGCGGCAGAGACAGAAATGACTACGTCAACTCAGCGTTTGCTGAGGATGAGTCACTAAACCAGTCCCTGAGACATTTAGCACTGGGTGGGCCTGACGTATCGGGACTAGTTGTTAAACGCCCTCCTCCATATCAGTGGGACCCAGCTGGCACAGAAGAGGTTTGGGTTCCTCAGGAACGGACAGCAACCCTGACCCACAGTGGACCCCCTGGGCCGCACAAACCACCCACTCTCATCCTCAGCCCAGCTCAGCATTTAGATGTGTCCCGGCTGCCTTTTGTCCTCTCTCCAAAGTCCCCCACCAGCCCCAATGCAGCATCATTCCAAGCCGTAGCAGCAGCTGCAGGTTACCAGATCTCTCTTCAGTACCCTACTGGCGCCACTTACTCGGGGCCCCAGCTCCAGCCTATTTCAGGTTCACCCCGTCCCTGTTCCTCCCCTAAAGAAATGGTGGCGCCAGTGCCCTTCTCACAGCAGGATGCAACCATGGTCCTACCACCTGGTTACCCTGCAAACCTGGCTAACCTGGCCTGCTGCCCTCTCCCGCCCATGTATCCGGGAGGAAGCTCGTGCGCCAGCCTCCCCATCCCACCCATTGCCCTCCACACTCCTTGGGGCACCTACAACGCTTGCCCGCCCATGCCCAACTCTGCAGTTCCATTACCTCCTAAAGCCTCTCACATGGCAGCAGACAAAAACGTTCTCTCTCCCCCTCCCCCTCCCCCACCACCCCCTCCTCCCCTGCCACCTGCAGAGCTGCAGGGTCACAGGGGCTCAGCAGAGGCCATGGCAGAAGCTGGGGAGGGTTTTCAGGAGGTTCTCTCCCTCACTGAGAGCCCTTTGCCTCAGCGCTCTGAGAAGTTCAGCAAAAAGAATCGCAAGCGGGCAGATGGCCGGGCGGAGGAGGCTAATGTACCGCCCCTCGCTGAGGGGGGTAAGTCCAAGAAAGAGGGGCGAGCACTGGGTGACTTCAATTCACTCATCTCCAGTCCCCGGCTGGGTGGTCGGGACAAGAAAAAGCTGAAGGGACAGAAAGAGCAGCATATGAAAGCTAAGAAGCTGAGCAAGGCCCCCACCACTAACGAGTTCCAGGACAGCTCAGAGAGTGAGCCGGAGCTCTTCATCAGCGGGGATGAGCTACTAAACCAGTGCCAGAGTGGTAAGAAGGGCTGGAAGAGCAAGAGGAGCCTTCGAGCTGCTAGTGAGCTGGACGAGATCAAGTGTCGAAAGGCGAACGAGAAGGAGGACCGTGGTCTGGGCAGCCAGGGCTTTGTTTATGTCATGGCCAACAAGCAGCCACTGTGGAATGAAGCCACACAGGTGTACCAGCTGGACTTTGGTGGGCGTGTCACACAGGAGTCCGCGAAGAACTTTCAGATTGAACTAGAAGGAAGACAGGTAAAGGAGCCATAGTCATAGCCAAGAAATACTCCTCAAACTAAATATATATTTTCAAGCTACTTAAAATGTAGTAAAAGTGCTATAATAACCACTGATTTTAAGTGAGCAAAACTCTGCAGTACATGTAAAGTTTGTTGGACAGAAAAAAAATATATACTGCTGTCAGTCTTTAATGTGTCTACTTCAGCCTGTTTTGAAAAACTTTGCGTTTGTTTTCATCAGGTAATGCAGTTTGGCAGGATTGATGGCAACGCCTACATCTTGGACTTTCAGTATCCCTTTTCTGCTGTGCAAGCCTTCGCAGTGGCTTTGGCCAACGTCACTCAACGCCTCAAATGAGATGTGCTGCCACCTCCTATTCTGAATTCTGTGTGGGATGTGAATAAAAATCTGCTGAAGGGACACGGTTGTTGCTTTTGAAGTCCCAAAACTTTCATTTTGGAAAAGAGATTGATATCTTCCCCGGCCTTCACAGAAAGGAAGATTCAGTCACACTGACTACACAATGCTGCCACAAGAGTTGGTGCAATAAGCATTGGCTGTAGCTGCCGAGGTTGTCTCCAGATTTACCCTTTTTGGCAATCTGTGGCTCCTTGCAATACCTACAGGGCCAAAAGAACTGAGCTTTTGGTAATCATCATGCAAATAAATGCTGCTTTAGCTAGAAAGAAGCTCACAGATATACTAACCAAGTGTTTAGTTTCCTGTCGGAGCAATGCTGAAAGAAAAAAAAAGTCTCTGTTTCAGTTTTAAGAAGGAGCAGCAGTAATACTTGAAAACCACACTCTGGAAATAAAAAGGCGTTTCTGCTTTTTTTTCTTTCTCAGAGTGCACAGGTACTACTGGGCACTAAAATCCATTGCTGTACAAAACTGAAAACAGTTACCAGTTTATTATACCGCTTTTGCGTATAGAATTTTACTAGAAGGTTAAACTTTGCTGAAGATCCGGGTGGGGGGGGGGGGTTTGTTTCAACTCTCGAGTCTTTCCTCTCCAACACTCCAAATCTTTTTTGCTGGAATTGGGACTTGGATAATATGCATTGTGTCGGAGCACTATCAACAGTGATCCCCGCCCCCCCCCCCCCAACAAGTTTCCCCGTCGTTACAAAATTGGAAACATAAGGGAAAATATAAAACTAACCGGACCTTTACTTGTTTTCTGCGGAGGTTCCTGGGAATTCGAAGGAAAAAAAAAAAAGAATTGTTTCACTCTCCCACATGGTTTCATTTATCTGTACATTTCTCCGTTTGTTTATCGATTCATTCTGCCTATATGAATTTCAACATTGTGGTCATCCTCCATTTGGTAGCATCCAGCCTTCCTGACACGGTTTCAGATTACTTGCTTTATTTGTGAAACTGTTGGCCAAGTAGCGCGTTTCTGTATAGTTTGATGATACTCAAGTGGGCCGGGGTGTACAGAATAGGTTACACTGACATATCCTGTGCTATTTGAAATGTCTCGGTTTTTTTTTTTTTCTTACGGTGACAAGGGGCACAAGAAGAGGGTTGTTGAGACCAGGTTTCAACAGCCTGACCTCTGGCATGAAGTGATTAGTCACCTGCTGTCACTTCTATGAAGTGAGTGTGTAGTTAGGGGTGTTGTCCCTAGAGGTCACGCTAAAACATGTAAGCAAGGTACAGGAAATAGTTTTGTATATTTCACTTATTGCCATTTCATACATTTTTCAGAAGTGATGTAAATACACTCGTTCGTACGTCGGCGTGTAGACACTTAGGTGAGTTTGAGAGACATCTGTTTACACCTCTCCACTGTGTTTAAGTATAAAATCAGCTGTTAAGCAAAGCTGTAGCATTGTTCAATCGAACCACTACAGCCAGAGGAGGGGAAAAAAGAAAAGACGTTAAGCTGTAATATTTCCATTTACTGAATCTTTGAAGTCAGAAAACCCAATGAAGGACGAAGCTGTTTGAAACCTCCTCTTTTAGTGAGCGGACACTGAAATCTGTTAAAGCGGACACCCTTTTTATTCTGGTAGACAAACTTGCATTGTTTCTTACCTCGTCACAGAGCGGGTGTATCGGGTGGGCGTCAGGGGAACAGCGGTAGATTAGACATATCGGACGTAGCCGAAATATCATCTTTTATTTGAGTTCTGTTTGTTAAAGAGTTTTAACCAAAACCACTTTGCACCAACAGCTGCAGTAGAATATCCAGGCCTAACTAAATATAGGTGCAATTGGCGTCGCCTCAAAAATGTGTGCCAAAAGAGACATTTGCAAAAGTTTAAGATTTAGAAAGGGGGCCTAGAGGAAAACAATATGCTTGTGCTTGACATATTGGACCAAATACACGTGTTGGTCTTTAAATTAATGAGATTATTTACATTTCTTAGTTGTTTTGTTACATTGAGGCACATGTCGGTAAGAGAAAAGAAGGATCCTCTACTGAGCTGTAGTCTAACCTTGAAAGAAACAAAAAAGACCACATGGCATAAAGAAGATACTCACCGATGCTTCTTTTGTGTTAGTTGTGCAATATTCGCTGAGGATGAAAATTCCTTTGCCATCATTTATTGAACACATTTTAACGTCAACGCCGAAAAACTGTAGTTTGGCATCTCTTTTGCTGGTCTGTAAATTTTATTTATACGAGATTATTTCCTAAAGGCTGTATATTATTACTTGTGGAGTTTTCTGAACCATTTCATTGTGTCGATGAGGGTTTCGTACAAAAGTAGCCCGAATTGTGAGTTGGCAACGATGGATGGGGGGGATGGGGGGTGTTGGGCCCGAATTTTCAGTGTTTCGTGAAGTCTGCATTGAATGGAAATGATATGAATGGGGTAGGTGCCCAGTTGTCCAGTATAGTTGGTAGACTAGTTTTGTAGGACGTATCCGTAAAGTCGAGGTGTGTCTTTTTTTCAAATGTGCTACCAATCCCATCAGTGTTATATCTATTATCTTTGATTGATGTGAGTATTTTCACCCTGACTAAGCTACTGCTTTTTTTTCCACACTGTTACTACCCTCTTTGTTTTCATCGTGCTTGCAGGTAAGTTCAGACATCGGTCAGGACATTTTTCTACACACACACACACAGACACACGTTCAATTCACACATGTTCATGATCGGACTCGCATAGGGACATTGGTTTAAGGGTTCACCTTCTTGATTTGATGAGATGACCTATTGTAGATATTGTAGGGTTTTTCTTTTTTTTCTTTTTTTTTTAAAGACGTGCTTTTTACTTGTAATTGTAGAAAAAAAACTTGAAAAAAAAAACTCAGTTTGTTTTTGGTGACGTGAATGGATAGTAAGGCATGCCAATGTAAATTATTTTACAACTGTATATGTCACGCATCTTTTGAATAAAATGTCAATGTTTCAACGAAATGATTTGCCTTGCCTGCTGAGTGGCGGGAATAACGGGATGACCTCATTCCTGCCAGTGGTTCCGTCGAGTCTTCTGTCACCCATGAAGAACCGACCCAAAGGCACCGTCGGGAGCCCGCCCGGGGTAACTGGTAAGGGCTTGCTACCCCTTGCCTATGGAGAGCTGCGCCTCTGTCCTTGGTGCTGGATCCTGGTCACGTGACCCTCCCCATCGCCTGTAATGCGCGTGTCCGCCCCCCTCTTTTTTTGGAGGTTTTTTTTTTTTTTACTGCTTTCTATTTTTTGAACAGACACAAACAAAATAGCTTCGCCTGCACTTTCGATTAAACGTGGAAACAATAAAGACGGACGACAGGGGTGGTTTTTCTAAAGGCCGCGGATTGTTTCCCATCGCCATTTTCAGGCCCCATACGTCAGGTATGGACGCCGACTACCCCGGTCTGGAGAACCCTCTCTACAGCGAGCTCAAGTATTTCTGCAAGAAGATACAGGAGGCCTATAAGGACCTGAAGGAGGACTTGACACCTTACCGGGATGATCGGTTTTACAGGTGGGCCTGCATTGAGTTTTGTTGTAGCAACTCATTACACACATACCTTTTTTTTTCTTACACTGCAGTGTAATGGGGGGGGGGGGCTAGACGCCGCATTAAGTGCTTGCGTTGAATTTTGGGGTTGTGTGAATCATAATACAACAAGCAGCGGTCAGTATGTGTCCTAATCTCAACAAAGTAGCCGCATGCTGTGGACCGGAGCGTTTTAATCGCACCCTATCCAGAGAAAAATGAGCTGACACGGCGCCTTGTGACAGAGGCATGCTGTCTTTGACAACCTCCGTGTCTTGTCGGCTTACGGCCTCCGTCTGTTTTAGATTTTGTCCGACCGAAACCCAGTTTGGCTCTTTAAAGGTTCATCCAATGCAGGAACAGAATACGTGAAGAGAACATCGAGGGAATGAAGAGGGATTCAGAGCTTTATGCGGGAGCAGCTTTACAAAAATGGCCCATGTGGACCGATAAGGATTTTGGTGTTTCCTTCTCTATAATGCAGATCTGATGGCTTACATTCACCGTTTTAAAAAACGGTTTAGTTAATTGGTGTCTTTCAACGCAACAAGTCGCCATACCCTTTCTGATGACCGCAGCGGAAGGATAGTAAACCTTAGATGCGTCTGGATTTGACATTAAGGAAAACATTTTATAGGATTGTATTAAGTTTACCGTCTATGTCGGAGGAAAATAAATAACTTAACACCCTGTAAATATCCTTTGGAACTGTCGCCCTTTGACGCAGCCCCTCCCCTTCGCTGACGTCATCAAACGCAGGAGGAGCTTCAGTCATGTGACTGTAGCTCCTCCCGGCTTGATGACGTTGCACACCGTTTGTCGCAAACTGATGTCCTACGCGGATGTGGAGTCTGACAAAATCGTGCCTTCTCTTGCTCTCAAGAGTAAAAACTGAACAAAATGGATTTGTAAGTCAGATACCAATACGTTGCCTTTTTGTTGTTTTATTTGTTGCTTCTTTCCATTCGTTTGAAATGTCCTGTTTGAAAGAGCGTCTTCCTGTTCACTGGCGTTCGTCTGCTGCGGTAGCCTGTAGAGTTGAGTAATAGACGCTTCAGCTCGTTGCTAGCTCTCAGCCTGCTGTACTATTTTCCATGCTCTCTCTTTGTGCGTTTGTGTCTTAAATCTTGGAGCTGTTGATTTTTATCTCCACGTGACAGATTGGCCCCCATGCGGCTTTACACACTCTCTAAAAGACACTTCGTCTTGGTCTTCGTGGTGTTCTTGGTCTGCTTTGGCCTCACGGTCTTCATTGGTATCGCAGGTATGTGTGAATGCCATCATTTATAACACAAACATGACATGTCACCCGTGTCAAATTTAGCAAAGATTTAAGTTTTCAGTAGTAAATCTCAGATTTTCATTTGTGGCTGAGTGAGTCAGTACTTTCAGTAGCCCCATATGTGACTTCAGCTCCTCATAACCTTCTGCTACTCAGACATTCTGTCACACAAGCTTACCATAAACAGCTATTAGGATTAAATCAAAAGGCTGTTTTTTTAACCTGTTTTCTATCAGCTATAGTGTCTTTGAAGGTATGCTCATGATGAAACAAACGTTTAAATCCAACGTTTTGATGGCATGTGCGGTTGAATTTGAGTTTGATGATGGCTCTGCCTGCTGCTCATCCTCTTAGCACAGGATGTTAAAATATTGGGTTTAGTCATTTGTTTCAGCACGGCTAAACGTTGTCGCCCCACCAGTGGGACTGCAGAGATCATGAGCTTACTCTCAAAGATGCTATAGCTGGTTGAAAACGGGCAGAAAATAAGTCTTTTGGTTTATTCGGAATAGTCACCAATGGTAAGCTTATGTGACCGAGTCTGACTAATGGAAGATTACGAGCTAAGGTCACATGGGGTAAACTTTCCCCATCTATTGCAGTTATGACAAAATATCTATGCACTGCTTTCACTTCCACCCCACAATTTAAAGCATTATCTTAATGAACTAATCCATTTGTCTGGACGATTTCTGAGTCAGTGTTGGCTCAATTAGTTAAATGACTACTTTTTCTGAACTGAAGGACATTTTTTAATTTTGAGATGTGCGTGTTAATATCTATAACATTTTTTTTCCCTCCAATGCAGGTCCTAATATTATTACTGAGCAAGAACACAGTGGGGATAAGCTACGAATGAGAAACCACTCAATTAAGGTAAGACATTCTGAGGCAGAACATGACATGCTTTGGTAGGATGAGCAGGTTTCTGATGTGATCAGATCTCTTATACAATTTTTGATGATGGCAAAATTGCAGGGTTTTTTTTCCATTTGTTCTTTTTTTTTATGCACGCAGCGCTTTCACAGAACCCCAGTGCTAATACATAAACAACATATGGATATATTAACCTAAAGCTGTGAGCTAGGCATCATATTGTTGAGCTAAACAAATGTCCAGTCAAGGATGTCGTAGTTTTTTTAATTCAGATTCTCCATTAATGAACTTAACATGGTATGATTTCCTTCTCATTTTATGCTTTTGTAAAATCGTCTTTTAGAAATGTTCTTTTTTTAGTTTTGACGGTGTTGTTTGCAAACTGGAATGTCCTACTGAATATTTTCTGATAATTCTGTAGTAAATTCTTTCTGATCAATTTGTTGTTTCAGACTGGGCCCTTCAATCTAGTGTCCCCTCCTCTTACCACCTACAATCAACAGCTATGGCTTACATGTCTTATGCAGGTGGAGCACAGCAGCAATGGTAAAACCACAGAAACACCACTTATAATAAAGACTGTTGTTCACAGTGGTGTGGATGTTCGATAGTGTTCCCAAGCGTGTGGGGTTTTGCTTTTCCCCTGATCAGATTTGTATAAAGCAATGACCATTTTGTTAAAAAGTGCATTGTGCTTCTCTGTCTGTGGTAGTGATGGACTTCCAGCAACACTTTGACATCAACGTTGAGCTGAAGGGAGTGATGCAGGATGCCACTGTCACGCACATCAACGACAATGTGCACCAGAAGCCACGGACGCTACACTGTGGGGCTGTGAGTGTTTTGAAACCTGAAAACCACTTGTCTCTCTGTGTACCAAGTCAGCCATTTAATTATCAACGCAGGAGGAGTGTAGGTTTGTGTAAAATCACATTGAGGATTTATGTCGAGATTTGCTGTAGATATGTGTCTTCATAGTTGAATTTGATTGTAATTTTTGATGGACAAAAAGCAGTAACAACTAATCAGAAGTAAGTTTTGTTTTGTTTTACTGGACTAGACTAATTCTAGTAATTCGCTTTTTTCCCCCCCTTTCATGCAGAAATGTGACGAAATTATTGTGGTCCATCTCGGCTACCTCAACTATACCCAGTATCAGATCATTGTCCGTTTCAAAGGCCTGGAAAATATCTCTTATGATATCAAGGTTAACTTTGTGGTAAGAAACAAATGCTGTCAGGGAAGTTTCAACCAGGGAAACTTCCTCCAGTGCTGAATGTTGTTTGCTATACTTGTCTGTTAGGTGCTTCTTAAAATGGCTTCAATGCTCGGACACAATCACATTTGTCTTTCCCTCTTTTTTTCCCTTTTTTGTTCTTCTTATATTCTTCACTCTTTATTCCTGTACAGTGGAAAATGTACAATCCCACCTTCTCTCAAGTTGAAATCTGGTTCCGGTTCGTCTTTGTTGTTTTGACCTTCATGGTGACGGTAAGCGAAAATGCTTCTCCTAAATAGATTTTACATAATCTGTGATTAATTCAGCAATCATTCTGTCAGTTCAGTGTTTCAAGGTGTAAGCGCAGATATTCTCTAAGCTTTGTCATTGCACCGGTGAGCCCCACAAAGATAGCATGGCTCAGAACAATGTTATCAGTAAACCACTTTGGCTTACTCAGGACATTTGACGTGAATGAATCCGACTACTACTTTCGGCTGCTCCCATTAGGGGTCGCCACAGCGGATCATCCGTTTCCATTTCTTCCTGTCCTCTGCATCTTCCTCTGTCACACCAGCCACCTGCATGTCCTCCCTCACCACATCCATAAACCTCCTCTTTGGCCTTCCTCTTTTCCTCTTCCCTGGCAGCTCCATATTCAGCATCCTTCTCCCAATATACCCAGCATCTCTATTCCACACATGTCCAAACCATCTCAATCTTGCCTCTCTTGCTTTGTCTCCAAACTGTCCAACCTGCACTGTCCCTCTAATATAATCGTTCCTAATCTTGTCCTTCTGCGTCACTCCCAATGAAAATCTTAGCATCTTCAACTCTGCCACCTCCAGCTCCGCCTCCTGTCTTTTCGTCAGTGCTACTGTCTCCAAACCATCTATCATAGCTGGTCTCACAACCATCGTGTAAACCTTCCCTTTAACTCTTGCTTGTACCCTTTTGTTGCAAATCACTCCTGACACTCTTCTCCACCCACTCCACCCTGCCTGCACACTCTTCTTCATCTCTCTTCTGAACTCCCCGTTACTTTGGACAGTTGACCCCAAGTATTTAAACTCGTATGCCTTCATCACCTCTGCTCCTTGCATCCTCACCATTCCACTGTCCTCCCTCTCATTCAAGCATAGGTATTCTGTCTTGCTGCTACTGACTTTCTTTCCTCTTCTCTCCAGTGCATACCTCCACCTCTTCAGCCTCTCCTCAACCTGCACCCTACTCTCGCTACCGATCACAATGTCATCCGCAAACATCGTAGTCCAGGGAGACTCCTGCCCGATCTCATCCGTCAACCTGTCCAACAACATTGCAAACAAGAAAGGGCTCAGAGCCAATCCTTGATGTAATCCCACCTCCACCTTGAGCCCATCTGTCATTCCAACCGCACACCTCACCATTGTCACACTTCCCTCATACATACTACATACTACTCCTACATACTTTGCAACTCCCGACTTTCTCGTACAATACCACACCTCCTCTCCTGGCACCCTGTCATATACTTTGTCTAAATCCACAAAAACACAATGTAACTCCTTGTGGCCTTCTCTACACTTCTCAATCAACATTCTCAAAGCAAACATCGCATCTGTAGTGCTCTTTCGTGGCATGAAGCCATACTGCTGCTCACTAATCATCGCCTCTCCTCTGAACCTAGCTTCTATTACTCTTTCCCAAATCTTCATGCTTTGGCTGATCAACTTTATACCTCTGTAGTTGCTACAGTTCTGCACATCGCCCTTGTTCTTGAAAATCGGTACCAGTATGCTTCTTCTCCACTCCTCAGGCATCCTCTCACTTTCCAAGATTGTGTTAAACAATCTAGTTAAAAACTCCACTACCATCTCTCCTAAACATCTCCATGCCTCCACAGGTAATCCACTGCACTTCCTGATTCACTATCTCCACATTATCCAACCTTCTCTCTCTCTCATTTTCTTCATTCATGAGCCCCTCAAAGTACTCCTTTCACCTCAGCACATGCTCCTCGCTTGTCAGCATATTTCCATCTCTATCCTTGATTGCCCTAACCTGCTGCACATCCTTCCCAGCTCGGTCCCTCTGTCTAGCCAATTGGTACAAGTCCTTTTCTCCTTCCTTAGTGTCTAACCCCTCATACAACTCACCATACGCTTTTTCCTTTGCCTTTGCCACCTCTCTTCGCTTTACGCTGCATCTCCTTGTACTTCTGTCTAATTTCTTCGTCTCTCTGACTATCCCACTTCTTTTTTGCCAACCTCTTCCTCTGTATACTTTGCTGTACTTCCTCATCCCACCACCAAGTCTCCTTGTCTTCCTTCCACTGTCCCGATGACACACCAAGTACCTTCCTAGCTGTCTCCCTCACTATTTCTACAGTGCTTGCCCAGCCATCCGGCAACTCTTCACTACCACCCAGTGCCTGTCTTAACTCCTCCCTGAAAGCCACCTTCTTCAACTTCCACCATTTGATCTTTGGCTCTGCCTTCACTCACTTCCTCTTCTTGGTCTCCAAAGTCATCCTACAGACCTCCATCCAATGCTGCCTAGCTGTGTTCTCCCCTGTCACCACCTTATAGTCTCCAATCCCTTTCAGATCATACCTTCTAAGATATAGTCCGCCTGTGTGCACGTTCCTCCACTCTTGTACGTCACCCTGTGTTCCTCCCTCTTTATGAAATATGTATTCACCGCAGCCATTTCCATCCTTTTCGCAAAATCCACCACCATCTGTCCTTCCACATTTCTCTCCTTCACACTATACCTACCCATCACCGCCTTGACATGAATTAATCCATTAAAAAAAAACAACTGCAAAATTAGTTTTTGGAATTAATTATGTTATTGCTAAAGTAAAGCTTAGTTACTTTTTGCTGTAAACTCTTTTATCAGTTCTCACAAGTGAGGCATAGATTGTTTTGATTTGCTATGTGGGATAATATTAAGTCTGACAATGACAGGAATAGATAGACCATTTGTTTTCATCTATTGCTATTTATATAATTTTCCTCCTATGTTTCTTTTTCTCAGTCTTTATTTTTCTGTCCATCTTCCTGTCTTTGTCTTCTTTTTAAAAACCTTTGTTACAGTTTTTACCCAATAATGCCCATTTAAAACTGACCATCTCTAAAAAAGAGGATTCCATTTGACTCCATTTAAGCTGTTTTCCAAACGTAATCCGGTGTATTACTGCATCTGTCGGGGTTTGTATGGCTTGGTACAACAGCAAAAGATGCTGCCAGGATTTTAGCCTGCGTTTCCATTTGCTACCTTTCCTTAGACTCCACAAGTCTCTGTCTAGCATCATATTAGCTGACCTCAAATGTTACAAGGCAGATTCATGTTTATATGTATATTTTATTAATTTTTGTCTGGCTGCCTCACAGTGTATGTTTGCTCATTCGCTGAGGAAGTTCTCCATGAGGGACTGGGGCATAGAACAGAAGTGGATGTCTATCCTTCTGCCTCTGCTCCTTCTCTACAATGGTGAGTTTCAACTCAGTGATTTGTTCTTTTTATCTGTCCTTCAGGTGAGACATTTGATCTCTGGCCCTGCCACTGTTTGGTTCCTTACTGTTTCAGCTGTAGCTCCTAAATCTATAGTGAATTAATCAGTCTATTACAAATGTTGAACGTGTCCTGTCAAGAGGTAGTTTGTCCATGTTGATGGTCAGATGGGTTCTTCATTCTGATGCCCTTATATTCTTTTTGTTGTGCAGATCCATTTTTCCCACTGTCATTCTTGGTGAACAGTTGGTTTCCAGGGACCTTAGATGCGTTCTTCCAGGCCCTCTTTCTGTGTGCCCTGCTACTCTTCTGGCTCTGTGTCTACCATGGCATTAGGGTCCAGGTGAGTCCAGTATATATATATATATATATATATATTTTATTATTTATTGAAAGATCCATACAACCTAAAGGTGGAATTTTTTTGCAGTCACCCAAGGTAAGATCAGCATCTCACGTAGATGCTTAATGAATGTCTTTCTCACACCATTATATTTACTCATTTGAAGACACTTTTAGCCAGAGCAACTTACAAGAGAGTCAGCAGTTAGCCGATAAGTTTGATAGTCACCAAAAGCAGGAAGGCTGCTTGCCAGCGTAGGGTAATTAACCCTTGTTGGAGGGCATTTTCTCTACTTCCTACACCAGCCTTATGTCCTTATATCCATACTATACTCTCACCTTCATTAATATGTAATTACAGTCATGATGTTTCGACCATTGCCTTTATTAATCTTGTACTCTAGGGCTTTACATGTGTGGTGTTGACTTTGTTTTCATAGGGTGAGAGGAAATGCCTGACTTTCTACTTGCCCAAACTAGTTATAGTTGGTCTCCTGTGGCTCTCAGCTGTTACACTGGGGATATGGCAAACGTAAGTCCAAGCTTTGGTAGTGTGCAACCCAAACCAGCCTATGAATTAAAACAAAATCATAATATATTTTTTCCCTGTTCCACAGGGTGAATGAACTCCAGGATCCTACCTATCGGTATAAAGTGGATATAGCCAACTTCCAGGTCAGTCTGTTACATATGAAGGCTCTAAGCACAGACTTGGTTCATGACAAGTTAGGAACATGGTCTCTCTATTATGTAGCCTAGTGAAATGGGTATTCAGTGATGAGATGAATAAGAGGAGACAGGGTATAGAAATATAATGAAACCAAGGGATGGATTATCCTGAAAAGGGGGGGGGGTGTTATTTGATATCAGGATGGTACTACTTATATTTTGTACACCCACTATATGCATCTTACCTACCTAAGTGGTTAACAAAATCTCCATGTTACCTCTTTAGGGCATGAAGGTCTTCTTCCTGATCATAGTGGCTCTGTACGTGCTCTATCTGATCTTCCTGATTGTCAGAGCCTGCTCTGAGCTCAAGAATATGCCCTATTCAGGTAGCACAGTATGGCACACAAGTCTAATCTAAACTTGCTAACTTTGACTGTGATGGTATCAACATGTGTGTCATTTCTGTCACCAGATCTCCGACTTAAGTTTTTGACAGCGCTGACGTTTGTGGTCCTTGTAATAAGGTGAGTATAAAGAATGGAAAAATGTCCTAAATTCTCTACAGTTGAACTTAGCCAACCACAGGTATCATTTATTATTGTTATTATAATCATCATCATCAAAAAAAAAATTTTTTTTGAAAACTTCTTTATTTATCTCAGAAAAGTGGAATCAGTTCATCGGGAAAAAATAAACCTTGTGTCCTGATGAACCGAATCAAATTTTCTGGGATTTCTACACCTGGCTTATTGAGCGTTCATCAAGACATTTTCGTTCTTTATTTACTTGAAACTGATCCTGTCATGGTTTCTCTCCCCAGTATGGTCATACTCTACCTGAGGTTTGGTGCTAAGGCTCTCCAAGACGATTTTGTGGCCGAGTTGTCCACCCACTACCAAAACTATATCCTTCCCGTACTTGTTTCGACTTGGCATACTTCATTAATACATTTTTTTTTGTATTTTATACCTTTATTAGATAGCGATAGTGGAGGTAGACAGGCAATGGGAGAGAGGGAGAGCAAGAGAGAGGGGTATGACATGCAACAGAGGTCGCCGGCTGGATTTGAACCAGCGACGTTGCAACCACGTAGACACGTGGTATGCGCTGTAACCATTCAGGTACAGAGGCGCCCAAGATACAATTTTTTGGGGGGGAGGGGTTTGCCATCAGGTTGGGGTGGGTGCAGGGTCTTGAAATTTACTGTGTGTATTCCTTAATTCCAGACATACCAGCTGAATTTTTATCATTTTATGGCTTACTCAACTTTTACTTGTACACATTAGCATTTGTGTATTCCCCCTCTAAAAATGCTCTTTATGGTAAGTAACGCAATTCTCATTGCCCTTGTTGTTTTCTCTCACCTCACAATACAAACAAATATATCTGATAGCCTAATTTTTGTTTTGTTTCCCAGACTCTCAGCTGAAGGACAATCCTGCTTTCTCCATGCTAAATGACTCCGATGATGAAGTAATATATGGGTAAGTGTTTATACACCGATGGTATAACAAACTGCACCAAACACAACTCTTACATAAAACTTCTCGAAGTTCTAGAGTCCGCGGTGGTGTAGCGGTCTAAGCATCGGCATTGTGTCGATGCAGTTGCCCACTGGGGACAGGGGTTTGCACCCCGGTCTCGTCAGATCCGACTATGACCGGACTCGATGAAGCAGCAGTAATTGGCAAGGTGTCTCCTTTGAGACTGCTGGCTAGAGAGATGCAGTTGGCAAACGCATGCAGTACGAGGGTGGAGTTTGAACTAAAAATAGGGATCGATTGGCCACTAAATTGGGAGAAAAAAATCAGAAATAAAAAAAAAAGGTTCTCAAAGTTCAGCTACATCATATATTTTCAAGTTATCTCCTTCATATTGACAATTAAGTAAACAACACGATCAGTACTGATGAAATACCAGAGAGGTTTGCCAGACACATTGAAGATGCCTTACTTAACTACACGGCGAGGTTGTATTAAAGGTGGAAGTTAATGTATTGATAGCTTTTGTGTACTACACTGTTTTTCAGGTAGTGCTCTGTACAAACACATTACAGCACTCACACGATTCTGTTTGCTTCTCTGTTTTTTGAAGGAGTGATTACGAAGAAATGCCTTTACAAAATGGCCGTGCCATCAAAGCAACAGCCAAGTTCCAAGATGAGAGTGACAGTGACTGATTGGATCCCTGACTGGCGCATCCCTCTTGTTCTTCTCTTTACCCTGTTGGAAACTATGTGGACAAATACAGCACACTACAATGTAAATAAGGAGTATTTGCAATGGTAATGCAAAGTAATAGGCTGTAACTACATGAATATATTTTTTAAAAGAAGTTCATTGTCTACTGAATGTCTGAATGTAATTTCACTGAGTCAGTGTATGCAGCATCAGTCAAACATGCCTGCATTTTTATTTTTTTTGCTGCTGTCATTAAGAACAATAGAAATAGACACATATGACATCATTATCCAATCTGTACGTCTTTTCTTTTTTTAATTAATTTGCATTTCCTTATAGATTCAATGATGTAGACGGGAAAAGTGCCAATATTGTTTTTTTATTTTTTTAAAAAATTTTGTTTATTTTTAATTCTTTGTTTTTGTTGAATTGCTGTTTGTGCATCATACTGTTATTTTCCCCATTCCCATTAGTTGGCTGACATCCTGAGAATACTGAGGGCAACAAAAAAAACCAACCCCCAAAACAACCCTTAATTAGGCTGCAGTGGTTTTTGTATAGGCTGTAGGTCAGCAGCAACCACATTATTGATCAAGTGCCAGTTCATTGATGGCTTACAGCAAAACCCTCAGTGTCCTCAAGATATGCTGAAAACGAGAGGGAGCCTTAACTGGAGGTACTGCCAGCCTCCTACCATTCCTTAAATGATCCATTCCTTCTTTAAATAGTTCTATGGTTGCACTGCTTGTGTCATAATTTGTCCAAAAGTGATGTGACTTGATACTCTATTGAGTGGTTGATGAAATCGTATGGATTTTATGTCTTGTTTTCTGTCAGGATGGTACAAATGCTCTGAACCACTGATTTGATGTTAGCTTTCTTTGTCACTTTGTAACTCTGCTCATATAGTTTGACAGTGAATTGTTTTTTGTCTTGATTTTAACTTTATTCTTCCCTTCCAAATGCCAAGTTAAAACTCATGTTTTAACTCAAGTTAAAACATGAGTAACAGAAGTGTTTGACCTATTGCCTACACCTTAATTTTATTTAATGCTAGTCTCTAAACATATTACACCTTTCCCCCAAAACAAATAATTTGGCTTATTTAATCAGTCGTATTATAAGCAAAATGGTGCCTTCACTTCATACAAAGGTTTTTCTGATAAGCAGGCTGCAGTCTCAAATTTTGTAAAAAAAGAAAGAAAAAAGCTTCAACATTAATGTGTAATTGTTTAATGTAGAAGTTCATTTTCATGATTTTAAAGTTTATTGAGTTATAAGTGGGACTGTGTGTGTTGAAGGGAATTTCAATATTTTGTTGCTTTAGGAAAAAAATCTGCTGTGCTCTATTATGTCACATGTAAATAAAGTAAAATGTAACCAGCAAAATGTTTTTTTTTAATCGCTTGCACATTTGAGGGCAACAGGAAAAATATAAAACTATTTACACAGATATTACAGACAAGGTATTACACGACAAAAGTTGTTTCTATCAAACACAAAATGCACATTTTCAGAAAAATTACAGATAACGTGTAGTTGGTTTAGAGGGCAAGACCAAAAACGGTGACGATGCAGTGCATAGACTTGTTCTCCCATCTCACTGTACAGCTTCCTGTTGAATACCAAACAATACAATTAAGAAATTGTCCTTAACCATTATTACTCCAAATCTGATCAGCACATATGACCTTGATAACCCAACACCTTATTTTACATTTGTAAAGCTCAACTCCCCACCTCCTTGAGCAAATGGATGCAATTAAACGGATATAAATCATTCACTCTCCTCCACTGCATATTGCATATTTTCTTAGTTGGTACTGGATTACAACCAGTGACCTTCCAGCTAGATGCTCATTTCTCGAGTTCAGTTTGTTCCCTGCCCTGCACTGTTCAGAGAATTCCAAAATCATCGCTCTAATGATCAAGTTAATGTGGCGCAAGCGTTGCAGAAACAATATTTTGAGATTATGTGAGACTAAAAAAGCTGTATATGAGAGACACATAGATGTTTCATCATACCATCAGTTGTGTTGTCCCAGAAGCATGAGCTGGCTGCTTGTATACCTGCCCCATTTTTCTGCATGATGACACAGGTTACTGTGAAGAAATGCATAAACACAATCACAATTTCCTTTAGGGCTAACCTCAAAGCAAAGAATCACCGGCATGTCTTACAATTAGAAGCCTTCATACCGATGTATTTGAAAGGCTTGCCAAGCTTGCTGAGTTGACCGAGGCACTGCTCTACCACATTGGTGGTCCACTGATTCACTCTGTTGTGCTGGTAAGCATTCCCTCCAATGGCTCCTTCAACAGACTAAAATTACATTTAGAAGAAAGCAAAGATTAAAGTAGAGATAAAGAACAGCTAACAACAAAACTTTTACTGCTTCTTAATCTTTATTATACTTTTATATAGTATTAGTAAATTAGCATTACTTCATGGTATTATAGTTCAATATAATAGTAATCGTAAAGCATATTAGTATGGCATATTAGAATTTGTATTAGTATAATTAGAGTATAGTTTATTATTATAACATTTTTGTACAACAGTATTAGTATGTTACTATAATCTATTAGTATAATTTTTATTTACTTATACTAATCAAAAGTATTAGGGATGAACCGATACCAATACTGGTATTGGCTATCTGGCTGATATCAGGCTAAAATGGAATATTGGTATTGGAGATTGTACCTAAGAATAAAATCCTAGACCAAAAGCCATGAGTGACGTGTCATGAATAAAAGCAAGACGGCTTGGTTTACAGTATTTTTTTGGCAAATAGTAATAATAACAATAATCTTTATTTCGGACACACGGCCGGTCCATAGCATAAAAGCAACAATACAATAAAAGAAAACAATACAATAAAAGAAAAAACAAAACAAAAACCATTTAGGCCTACATGACACCCTACACTCCACGAGCACGCACACACACACACACACACACACACACACACACACACACACACACACACACACACACACACACACACACACACACAACATGTGAGGCGTCCACACACGCACCGTACAACACAGTCAGTTCATAACAGATACAGGCTGTCTCACTAGTGCTTTTGAAGTCTGGATGTGAACCGATAGCAGCTTTTCATAGGGCTGGTTAGAGCCTTTATGATGCTGTTCTCGAACACATCCAGGCGACACATAAAATTATACATTAGCCGTCTTAAAAGTACATCACATGTAGGCACATCTGAGGACACAAACAACTGACTGGCACTATGCCATCTGGGGACATGAAGCAACAACCTCATAGCATCATTGTAAGCTCCTCTGAGCCTCTGCATACTTCTCTTCCTGTAAGAAGACCAGAGATGAGCTGTATACAGAGGTGTTACAGAAGCTCTAAACAATGAAAACTTGACATCAACAGAGCACATGGAGAACTTCTGAAGCAACATATTAGCCTGGGCATAGATTTTACAGCATTGCCAGTATATATCTCTGTCATCCGTCAGATCATTAGAGAGGACATGTCCAAGATATTTTATTTCCTTGCATGTATCGAGAGGACTATCTGATAACTGAAACACAGGAAAATTTGATTTCCTGTCCTCTCTAGTTCTGACAATCATGACATTACTTTTTTGGCGTTATATTGAATGTCATGTTCTTCGCCATACTGCGAGCACACCTTCAGTAGCTTCTGAAGTCCAGCACTATATGGGCTAACTAAAACTAAATCATCAGCATACATGAAGTGATTGATGACAGAGCCACCCACAAGACAGCCCGTGTTACACCCATTCAGCTGTCTCGACAGGTCATCCATATACACGTTGAACAAAAAATGAGACAAAATTCCACCTTGGCGAACCCCATTGCCTACATGGAATGGGGCAGACACATCATTGTCCCATTTAACCTGAAACGTCTGACGAGCATACCAGAAGACAAGAATTATGACTATATAATTTGGAACACATCTAGCCAGCAATTTCATAAATAATTTCTCATGGTATAAGTTTGTGTTTCTTTAATGGTGGAAAATTTTTGATTTTGTCTCAATTATTTTGCCTACTGACCCCAAACTAATGGTCTAGATCTGCAGTGTTAAGCATAAGTAATGGAACAGTGTAGCGGATCAGTACTGTGTATCAGATGATACTGAAAGATTTGTACTTGGAACTGGTATTGGCAGTGAAAAACCGATAACCTATTTGTGTATCCCCAATAAGTATAATTCATTAGCATATTATATTTGTTTAATCTACTGGTATTATGTTTCTACTACTACTACTACTACTTTTGGCTGCTCCCGTTAGGGGTCGCCACAGCGGATCATCCGTTTCAATCCCTTCCTGCCCTCTGCATCTTCCTCTGTCACACCAGCCACCTGCATGTCCTCCCTCACCACATCCATAAACCTCCTCTTTGGCCTTCCTCTTTTCCTCTTCCCTGGCAGCTCCATATTCAGCATCCTTCTCCCAATATATCCAGCATCTCTACTCCACACATGTCCAAACCATCTCAATCTTGCCTCTCTTGCTTTGTCTCCAAACTGTCCAACCTGAGCTGTCCCTCTAATATAATCGTTCCTAATCCTGTCCTTCCTCGTCGCTCCCAATTAAAATCTTCAACTCTGCCACCTCCAGCCCCGCCTCCTGTCTTTTCGTCAGTATTATGGTATTACGGTATAATGTTTACCTGCTTCAAATTAAGTTATCTTCAGAAAATAAAGTGATTCTAGTCTACTATATTCTATACACGACACCCAACAACTAATCACAATACATTCATTAGTGCCATCGCTGGACAATCCAGCACAGCTAGCAGGCGTAATTAGCAGCCGTCGTGGTTTCCTTAGCAACCATCATGGTGTCCTAGCGACGCGCTGCTGCTCGTAAACATGGCTAGCTAGTGTTAGCATTTCATTCCACAAACTGAAACTAGAAAGGATGAGCTGCTGTTAACACTGACAAAACGAAAGGTGGGCAAAGCCGTCATTACCTCTTTTATGATTGTGCTCACTTCTTCCACAACAAAGGCCGTCTGGTGGGACAGAGACAGAAGCGAAAGTTAACATTGACATTACGACCGTCTAGCCGACTAGCATACCCTCAGATTGCATATAATACGCTCCTTCTTAGCTCGGCTATTTTGCGAATGATTTATGTAACTAGCAACTTAGTTAACTGTGAAAAGTTAACATAGTGTGCACACATTGGATGGCTATTTTCAAAATCAAAATGCAATTACAGAATCCAACTCACCTCTTCTGCCAGCTGAAACTCATCCATGGCCGGCGTTTGATTCACTGAGCATGCGCGATGGCTCGATCGTTCCTCGGTGGTATACTGACAGATGAGGGCTCTGGGGTCCCCGTAAAAACACTTTAACAATAGGGTAAATTAGGTTTGTAATTTGATAATATGATTTTTTTGGGGGGGGGGTATACGCACTATTTATGGACATTCTCAACCAAACTGACAAAGGCCTGATGAGCGGACCTCCGTTTAGTCTAAAGGTCCCTGTCATTTTTTTCCCCAATTGATATTGTACTTACATGACGCATATTCCTGCATAAATTTGAAATGGTGAACCTGGGGCCAAGTAATATTCCAGCATAGAGAAACTGATTGGTCCGGTGCGCGCACACGCACACGCACACACACACACACACGCGCGAGCGCACACACACACACACGCGCGAGCGCACACACACACACACACACACACAGCAGTACAGGCCTGTTTCGTGCGTCGCGCACTCATCAGCTGCTAACGAAAAAAAACTTTATAACAACACAGTTGACGGTCAATGGTGTATAAGTGCTCAACTAATGAGGAGTGGAATAGCAATACTGATACAGGAAAAAAAGTTTAATACATTGTATATATATATATATATGTATTTATAGAAATAAAATACAATACAATACCGGATCCGCTTCCGGTGTGGGAAGATGGCTGCGCGAATTCACATTTGCGGCGGCCTCACCCAGTACCGTCCATGCAGATTGTCTTTGTCCACGTCTAAGTTTTGTCTTCGTTTGAGCGGTGGCGCCCCCAAGGGGTTGCCAGGGGTGGCCACGGCCACCCTGATACTATCCCTGGCCCCCCTGCTGGCCCCCCCAGCCACGAGTCGCATATGCAGAATATGCTTCTGATTATGCATAATATGCTTCTATCTGACATTTTACATTAGGTGCTGTTCATTTAAACCAATAATGTATATTTTTCTTAACTCTCATATTGACAGTTTTCCACTAGGCTATACAGTATGCGTCAGCTCTCGTTGACTGTGGTGTTTTTGATGTCGTCGTGAGGAGTGCGGGGAGGTGTGTCGACTCGAGGGTGTCTGGTTGGGAGAGCTGGCGCTGGATCGGCTGGGAGAGCTTGGTCTGCTTCGTCCGGTGGGCCCGGGGACCACGGCCCCTGCCTGGAGGTGCCCCAGAGGAGGAAACGCCGCGGGCGACCTGATAGGAAGCAGGGTGGGCTAAGCTAACTGCTAACCCATGCAGACCGGCGGTTCCGACAGTCATCCTGGCTGGCGTTCGTTCCCTTGGACAGTCATCCTTGTTTTTGTTTAGTTTGGATATTTGCGTTCTTGTAGTTTTTGGATGTGTTTTTGTCTTTGTGTTGGTCTGCTGTGGGCTGGGGGAAACGGCATTTCGTTTCATTTCATGTACGCAAGTGCATGAAGTAAAATGACCAAGTGTTCCTGATTCCTGACAAGTAAACATATTTGGGCACGTCCTCACCTGAATCGTACCTCATAAAGAGCTTCAGATACCGTGTGTAGAAATTAAAATAACTGCTTCCGGTTACTCCCGTGTGTGTGCGCGCGCTCCAGTAGTTTACGTCACCCAATAGTCGAGATCCACCGCCATTTTGGCAGGAAAGCGGGCCTACGGCCGGGCGAATGACTGTTAGCTAGCAGCAAGTCTCTCCGCCTGCTGTATTTATACAGTGAATATGGTGGATAGCTGTTGTGCGCCGGGATGCCAGAACAGTCCCGGACAGGTAAAAGGGAGAGCATTTTATCGGATTCCTAAAGATCCCGAAAGACGACATAAATGGATTACTGCCATAAAACGTGCTAGAAGCGAACAGAACAAAACTGAGCGATGAGACCCCACAAGCAACGGATTCCGCTTGTGTAGTGACCACTTCACATCAGGTACAGAATACAACACTTCCTAACGTTAATACATTATTTATTTAACAGGCTTTTATTACGGTTTCTGACAGTTTTATTATACTAAAAGGCAAGTTCGACCTATGCATTATGGCGTGGATTTTGCGGGGCTAACAAAGGCTTGGATTTTTAAAAAAAAACTAAGCCTGTTGCTCACTAAAACGTGACTGGACATTTTCTATTTACTTGTGTTTTATGGAAAAAGAGTGATAACCCTTTGTCACCCGACTACGTCCCATCCATCTTCAAACATGTACAAGTTATTAGACTTGCTAAAAGAACGACGGCGTATCCGAGGACAACTTCAGATGCTTTATTAGTCTATTTGTAGGCTTAACATCATGACAGCCTAGAACCAACTGCCCTACGTAACATTGGTACACGGGGTTCCTGCGCCCGTGCGCATGTAGACATACTAATAAAATAGTCCACCCGGACAGTGCATTTACATGACATCTCCCTCCTTTGAGTCATAGACACAGCAACCAAACAACACCAACAGGCAACCCAACAAAACTACAGCCATATTGAACAACATCAGCAGAGCAGATAGGTACTAACTTCTGTAAAGCCAAAGTAACATTCAGCAACTTACATAACACATTCAACGATGTTTAAACACGTTTCCTTTCGTCAAACATTCAATATTTTTTTCAACATTCAAAATATATATAAACTGTTTTCTTTCTCTCTTTTTTTTGGACCTGAATTATGGGATAGACTGCCCAGTCACCTCCATATCTGCTGGAGATTATTATACTCCCATTGTGGCAAGCTGTGCATCAAGTAAACACAAAGTCTTTAAACCTTTCCGGCAGATGGATAACTGAGGCGGGTGTTGAGCTTGTGGTAGGTTTCATCAGGTATTAGGCTGGTGTCTGTGCCAGCGTCAATCTTGAAGGTTACAGAAGTGTTACAGATATTGAGCTTCACAGTCCATGACGTATTGGAGTCTGTGATGTCGTACGCTGTTTTAACATCTCCCAGAAAGTGCTTGCTGCCATGGCTGGCCTCCTGCTCCGATGTGGTTAGCTCATCCACTCTTGCTGGGCGGCGCACGACAGAAAAGTGCAAAATTTTCTGGCAATTGCACTGTGCATGTCTGGCTGCACAGTGTGCATGCCTGGGGTGGTCCTTACTGCACCTAAAGCACTTCCTTGGTTATCCACCTCTGTCGCGTTGCTCCGCCATGTGGAAACTGTCGTTGCTCTGTCTCCCTCCCCGTCCGCTGTGCTGCCGAGGAGGTGCTGCGCGTGCATGTTTCCTCGCCACTTCGCTGCGGTAACTACCATCGTCTGTTATGCTAGCCCTAGCCTGCTGGCTAACTTGCCCCTTAACCTGCTCTGACTGTCTCACCATCTCCACTGCTTTGTCCAACGTAAGGTCTGCTGTCAACTGTAGTTTTTCTGACGGCTCTTTGTCTAGAATCCCTATGACTAGTTTATCCCGAATATTCTCTAATTTCGCCGGACCAAACTGGCAAGTCTCAGCTAGCTCGTAGAGCATGTGAATGTATTCCTCAGCGGGTTCGCCTTGCTTTTGTGCTCTGAGGTAAAAACGACCTCTTTCGTGGATAACGTTCACTTTCGGTATGAAGTAGTTATATCACTTTTCCAACACAGTCTCATACTCGTCTGTATCTTCATCTGCCTCAAACACAAAAGTATTGAAAACTTGTTCTGCGCCCTTGCCTAGCACATATAGCAGTATGCTAACCTGTAGATCTCCAGTCTCCAGGTTTAGCTTAGTATCAAAACGGTACCTCTGAAACCGTTGCCACCACTTGGGCCACTGCGCCGGTCGAGTGAAATCCAAATTTTCGGGAGGGTTAAACATTGGCACGATCAGCATCCAGTATTCGAGGACAACTTGAGATGCTTTATTAGGCTATTTGTCGCCTTAACATCTTGACAGCCTAGAACCAACTGCCCTATGTAACATTGGCACACCGGTTTCCTGCGCCCGTGCACATGTAGACATACTAATAAAATAGTCCACCCGGACAGTGCATTTACATGACACATGTACCATCCCCGGAGAAGAGAAGAAGAATGCGGTTAGATGTATTCAACAGAAGACAGAAGAGCAAACAAAGAAGTCATCAGCTGCAGCAGTAATCCTTCCAACACATTGTCCTCAAGACAGCAGCAAGCATCCTACTGCAGACCATATTCTCACAGGAGAATCTTCCATGAAAGAATCTACCCACAAACAACTTGAAAATTATTTCCAGCCTATTCCTGGTGATCATGATGATCCAACAACTTCACCATGTTGCAATGAAAACTGTAAGAAACATTATACTCTTGAATTGGAATGCCAAGCTCTGAGAACTGAAAATATGTTGTTAAAAGACAAAATGATTAGAACTGAACTGAATGAGATGAGTCATCAAAACAATGATAAAAAGGTTAATATTCTCACTGGTTTACCAACATATTCACTACTGATAGCAGTTTTTCATTTTGTAGCTCTCTATCTCAAACATAATTCTGGCCTAACATTATTTCAGCAGTATATGCTAGCTTTAATTAAGCTTAGAATGAATTTGCCTTTTGAGTTTTTAGCTTATTATTTTGGCATTAATTCAACCACTGTTTCAAAGCTTTTCAAACACTATTAGTGTAATGTATTGTAGACTAGTGCCAAGTCTAGTTATATGGCCTGACAGGGAATCATTAAAAAATCTCTTCCATGTGCATTTAGGAACCGTAACTTTGAGAAGACAGTTTGCATTATTGACTGTTTTGAAATATTTATTGAGAAACCAAGTAACTTATTAGCCCGTGCTCAGTATTGTTCAGCATACAGGTCACACCATACAATGAACTCTTTAATTGCCATTTGCCCACAAGGTTCTATTTGTTTAATTTCTAATGGATGGGGTGGCCACACAAGTGATGAGTTCATTACAGAGCAAAGTGATTTTTTATCTAATTTGCTCCCAGGGGACCTAGTGTTGGCAGACAGAGGTTTCAATGTCAGAGTCCATCCATTCTTACCAAGCTGAATTAAAGATTCCAGCATTCACTCGTGGCAAGAAACAGTTAGATCCTGTTGACTTGGAGAACACCAGATGCTTAGCATCTTTTAGGATACACATTAAAAGAGTCGTTGGAGTTCTCTGTCAAAAATACACTGTTTTGCAAAGCACTGTCCCCATAGGTTTCACTGACATTGACAGAGAAAATGATTTGACCTACCTTGATAAAATTGTAAAAGTATGTTGCGCTCTTACAAATGTCTCTGAATCTGTTGTACCCTTTCAGTGATCCTGTAACAGATATAGGTCATGTAACTCATTAAAGGTGGGGTATCATGTAACTCACAACAGATGTGGCCACCATACAATACTTAAAGACATTAACTTGTGGACTGAATAATAATAAATGTGTGGTCATTCGACATCTGTATATTTTGCCTAGGAACTGATTCAGTTAGTGAACTGTAAATTAACCTGTTTTTCTCACAGTTCTTGTTGCTTCTGACAAATTCCTTTTGAAGGGAAACTAATGTTTTATTGGCCCTAAAAGTTTAAATTTGCTATGAGAAGGCTACAAAATGGGGCCATTAACTCCTTTTCAAATCTTCTCACCACCAATTAGTTTTTGAGGGATTTTTTTTTTTTGGTGAATTAATTACCTTTCTGCAGCTGGGACATATCCACTGTTTAAGAATTCTTTTCATGTGAAGGCAAGTTTGGTGAAACTTTTTACCTGAACAAAAACCTGATACACAGACCAACATATTCCCTACTTCTGGCTCATGACAGTAGCACCACTGTTGACCAGGATTAGCAAATGCTGCTGCTGGTTTTGGAGCAGAAAAATACTTGGCAAGCAGCTCTGGAATGATACATTTCTTAAAAAGTCTCTTGCACATTACAATTCTTTGTCAAAAAATGCCACATCTGGTGTCACAGGTTCCACAAAAGGTGTACTTTCCCTTTCAGTCCAAAGGATAAAATCACAATATGGTTTGTCAGTAACAAATAGCTGCATTTGTACTTGGTAATCGTATGCATGGCCCTGCTTCAGTCTGATGGTTCCTTGCTGATGTTTTTCAAGGCAAAAGTCTGCAACAGAGTTTGCTGCCTTATTTACAGATAGGTCCTTTGCAAAAAATGAGCACTTTACTTCTAAGACACCTGAACCACAGCAGCTGCAGGAAACATATCCATCAGGTGAGGCCCCGATAAATGGGTGTAAGGGTGAAATCCTGAATCCAGCAGTTTCTACCAGGACATCCGAGTGTGAGAAATGATGCTGCATTTCATAGTATTTTCTTGCCAACTCCTGATGCTTACAACCCCATCTGGAAAACACAATATAATGAGTTTAGATATATTTTAGACAGTACTAATGTCTAACAGCAATGTATTAACATAAACATTCACCTCACAGACCACAGGCTGTTATGCGATCAATATTGTTATAAAACAGAGTGGAGGTTGAGTGGAATTCGTTTGAGATTAGCACACAAGCTCAACTGCTAAAACTTCTATATTCATAAATACCTGGTAGCCTCAGTGGTGAAGCTGTGAGACTTTGGGTAGCATATTTTTCTTATCAGGGACACTGAGGGCTTTTTGATGTCTGTCTTTGTGGCTTTTCTGAAGGTAGATGCTGTTATCCTACCGCTTCTTTGATCAAACCAGATATTGGACTTAGACTGTGCTCGAGTCACCTCCTCTACATTATCACTCTGAAAATATGATGATTCAAACTGTTACACAATTACATTTTTAAGTCAGCAAATGCACCTCTGATTTTTATACTGACAGCATACACATGCAGTACGTTTCATTTTAGATTTGACTATTATCAGCTCTTGGCTTCATTTTAAACAACATTAATCCTAAACAATGGTGTACCTGTTCTTTGGTCACAGTTATCTGTTCAAACAGTGCTTCTGCCCAGTCTTGTAACTCTGCTAGGTTGACATCTCTTGCCTGCTTGTCATAAAGATTTGTGAGGAGTTCTGGTAGATCTAGCATGACAGCTTTTAGGCACATAGGATGCTGCATACTCTTGGACAACAGAGGACCGCTGGCTTTATGATATGTCCCTTTTGTGTACAGCTTTTGGAGAGGTTGTTGTAGAGTTGGGCTTCCTCAGTATGGGTCAGAGATGGGAAAGCAGGTGGAATAGCAGAGTGGCCTTTGGAAGTTCTCTCTATTTTTGCATCGTTGTGTGTTGTTAAAAAATTATGTCCTCTCCTTGCTGATATTCCACTCGTTTCAAAGATTCCTCACTTGGTGTGGCCCACTTGCACTTTTTTGATGTTACAGCTATCTCTTCCATGGTTATGCTGCCATACCCTGAACAACACAGCTGACACATGGGAGCAGCACTCACCAAGTCCAGCTGTGCAATTGCAGTGGGCTCCTAACACAACCCCATAATTCCTGACCACCATCCATGGCTTCAACTGAGGGTCATTCTGTCTTTGGGAATGATTCACCAGTAATAAAAAATTCATGGCACGTGCGTGATGCTGTAAAACCTGAAATGTTCACTGCATTCTAATGTTCGCCATTTTCACTGTGGCTTTCCCCACAGTTAGCTTAAAGCACAGTGAACACTGATGAAACTATCTTTTATACCCTGTGGCGAACCGTCAGGGCCTTCTAGGCCTTCGGTGAAGGCCTAAGACTCCACAGAAAAAGGAAAACACTTTAATAAATATAATACAATCTTCTAATCAATTTGTTAATATCGCATTACATTTCGATTTCGACTACACATACGAATTCGGGAGGCTCTGCTTGCAGTCTCTTGGCCAAAATAAAAAAAATAATCAGGAGAATGGATTTTGTCTTCAAATAGACAACACTTGGGAGTCAAATGTTTTTTTTTGTAAAGTTAGTTGAATTGCTTAATGTTTGATTGTTTTTATGCTCAGTGGCCCGGCTGGGATGTGTTTGTTCAGTTTCTTGATAACGTAATATGCCCAGCGGGATTACTTCCAGTAAGGCTGTACGTTACACCATGTCGCCACACGATGTCGCTTTTGTGAAAGTGAAAAGTGGCAAATAACTTGATGGTGGTGATGATAAGCACTTTTGCGACTAAAACATTGTAGTATGGCGATATGACGGCTGTCTTTGGGTAATTAGGATAGAATAGAATACACTTTATTTGTCATTTGTACATACATACAACGAAATTCACTCTCTGCGTTTAACCCATCCTAGATGTGTAGCTAGGAGCAGTGGGCAGCCGCCGTGCAGCGCCTGGGGAATGGTTTACCCTTGGTTTACCCTTTCTGGGTACTGACAGCTGGGTAGACTGTGCCCGGGGATTTGAATTCAGAGTTAACTTCCCCTAGTCTTTGCCTAAAGAGGCACCAACCCACAAGGCAGCAGGTTGATTTGAAATCAGAGTTCCCTTCTCCTATCCCAATGTGCTGGCTGGACTGGGCACCATGGGAAGTACCATACAGGCATGCAGGAGGACCAGATCTTTCAGTAGGGATGTCGTCCTTAGCCAAAGGGCCCTTGCTGAGGTAAGATGCTACCCCTCTACAGCCTGCGGTTGCAGTTTAGCGTCTTACCCAGGACCTATGAGGAGGTGACGTCTCACTGAAGGCCTAGGTCTGAAATGCACGGTCCACTACTGTTTATACCTATATTGAATTATGCATAGTTAACTCAACAACAGTGAACACTCGGTTTTTTTGAAACCGTGAAATTTAGCTAGCGTTTTACAGTAACTGCTGTGTATCATAAAGGTTTATCGTAAAGGTATAATTTAATGTATGAGGTGGTGCCTTTTGAAATTCATTCACACAGTGATAATGTAGTTAAGTCTTGGTAAATCGAAGATACAGACTAGCTAACGCTACATACAAGTTATGACACCGATTACATTACACTGCCCACTGCTTATGCTAACTGAAGTGACACTTACCCCTCCAGTGACGAGAAAGCCATTTTAGTCGATAGACTCCAAAATATTTGTCACGAATCCAGATTTCGTCCATTTGTACACGGGTTCACGTCCCGGCTGTGGCGGTTCCTGGCTGCCCCCCGTATTCGCTACATTGGTATCAGAAGTGGGATAGAAGGCCAAAGAGGAGGTTTATGGATGTGGTGAGGGAAGACATGCAGGTGGCTGGTGTGACAGAGGAAGATGCAGAAGACAGGAAGAAATTGAAACGGATGAGCCGCTGTGGCGACCCCTAACGGGAACAGCCGAAAGTAGTAGTAGTAGTAGTAGTAGTAGTAGTAGTAGTAGTAGTAGTAGTAGTAGTAGTAGTAGTAGGTGTCAGAAGTGGGATGGTGAGACCGTGAGGCCATTGGAAGTTGTAACAGTCAGAAATATACTTACTGTGTTTTGGGACAGTTTTTTGTTGTAGTACCACATTTGGTCACTGAGTGGCGCTTCATGCATATACTATGACTCGTCACTGGAGCCAGCTTCATTCCCAGTCTACCTGGCTATTGTACAACAGTAATTTATCTCTCCTTAGTAACAGCTCGGTTCCTGTACAACTGTGTACCCGTCTACATGTATGTTGAACGATCATAGTGCCGTCGTAACCAGGCGTTGTATGGTGGCAAGTAAAGGCAAGTAAAGTGACACAAGTGCGAAATCCTACTATTGACTTCGTCTGAATGCCCTGTTCCTACACCTTGTAACGACCACAGATGACTAGACTCGCTGGCTCTCGGCTAACGGGTCGACCCCTTTAGTCGGCTGGTTAATATAGTCGCCCGTGGGGCGGGAGACCCGGGTTCGCGTACCGGCCGCGGCGGTTCCCGGTTGTCCCCCCGAATAAAAATGTCCCCGAATAAAAATGGCAGGTGCTTCTGAAGTGACTATTTTTGCAAACGATTTAAGTCTGGTTGTAAGGTCCCTCGTAAATGGCTATGCTATTCTCTGAAGATGGACTGTGTGTATTGTAACGTGCATGGATAAGTAGACACGTTGGTCCTTGACTAACGGGTCGGACCCTTTAGTCGACTGGTTAATGTTGTCGCTTACGGTGCAGGAGATACGGGTTCGCGTTTCGGCCGCGGCAGTTCTTATGGTTGCCCCCCGAATTCGCTACATTGGTGTCAGAAGTGGGATGGTGAGACCGTGAGGTCATCGGAAGCATGTGCGCCCAGAGGCGTGAGGGAGCTGATATGTCCCCGTATATGTAAAGGATCGCTTTTCAACACCGCACCACCACAAAAAAAGTCCTTCTTGCAGATGGATATGTTATTGTTATTTTACATCATTGGGGCATGCAACCATTTCCTGGGGGTACTGCCAAGGAACCATCACGATGTTTGTTTACAACAACTTCTGGGCAGAAACCCCTGCATCAGGTACATACAATTTATGGCATGGAGCAAACAGGGGTGAGGAACAACTGAGATATACTCTCAACTGAAGAGAAAATGGTTAAGTCTTATGTATGGGTGTGCCAGGTAATGATAAAGAGTGGAGAAGGCTTTGGGTTTTTCAGAGTACCGTCTACGAAGAGCAAACATGCTCAAAGACAGCTCTGGATTCAGCATCTGAAAAGGATTGGATCTGTTTCACTTTTCCTTACAGCCTTTCATGCACTGTTGAATGAAATGACACTGATTTTTAATTGATAAAATTAATTCAACATCTGGCAGCAACATGTTGAATGTTTTCTTTTTTCATGATGTTATTTCCGAATGAGAATCATGTTTATTGACCATGTAGGTTTGCACGACATGGAATTTGACTCCGGTTTCATGGCTTTCTCAGTGTACTTAACATAGAATAGCAACACAACAACACAGCAATCTTCAGATATATACACAAGGATTGACTATACAAGCAAAATAAGAGGCGATAAAGTGCAATGGTGCAGAGAATATATCAGAGATGCTGAAATAAATGTTAGCAGGTTGACGGACGAGATCAGGCAGGAGTTTCCATGGACTATGATGTTCATGGATGACATTGTGATCTGTAGTGAGAGTAGGGAGCCTGGAGAGGTGGAGCTATGCATTGGAGAGAAGAGGAATGAAAGTCAGTGGGAGCAAGATCGAATACACATGTGTGAATGAGAGGGGGGGATAGTGGAATGGTGAGGATGCAAGGAGTAGAGGTGACAAAGGCATATCAGTTTAAATACTTGGAGTCAACTGTCCAAAGTAACAGGGAGTGTGGAAGAGAGGTTAAGAAGAGAGTGCAGGCAGGGTGGAATGGGTGGAGAAGAGTGCCAGGGGTGATTTGTGACAGAAGGGTACCAGCAAGAGTTAAAAGGAAGGTGTACAAGATGGTTGTGAGACCAGCTATGCTGTATGGTTTGGAGACAGTGGCACTGACGAAAAGACAGGAGGCGGAGCTGGAGGTGGCAGAGTTGAAAATGTTAAGATTTTCATTGGGAGTGATGAAGAAGGACAGGATTAGGAACGAGTATATTAGAGGGACAGCTCAGGTTGGACGGTTTGGAGACAAAGCAAGAGAGGCAAGATTGAGATGGCTTGGACATGTGTGGAGGAGTGATGTTGGTATATTGGAAGGATGCTGAATATGGAGCTGTCAGGGAAGAGGAAAAGAGGAAGGCCAAAGAGGAGGTTCATGGTTGCGATGAGGGAGAGCATGCAGGTGGCTGGTGGGACAGAGGAAGATGCAGAGGACAGGAAGAGATGGAAATGGGTAATCTGCTGTGGTGACCCCTAACGGGAGCATCCGAAAGTAGTAGTAGTAGTATTAGTAGTAGTAGTCGTCGTAGTCAACCCTGGGTTAGGGTTAGCGTTATTGCAAAAAAGTAAAATGTATGCCATTCTGATCTCTCGTTAAACATAAAAAGGGTTAAAACGAAACCATCTAGGCTATCTTCGGTCATGTGGTACCACTGCAGCCAATGGAAAATTACTAAAAACGATGTGATAAATTCAGTCTATTTAGGAAGGACGGATGCGATTAAGTTGTTTCCGTGTATCAGTGTGGCACAACTGCACGATGTATCCAAACAGAGTTTGGTAAAACAAACAGATCTGGTAAGAGACGAACTTTCAATTCTAACGCATTTCATCACGGTGGATGAAGCACCCTAGAGGACAACCCGGAAACTGCACCCATGTGACCTTTCACTGTTTTACCTCCACTCGTGCTGCCGGTGTCCACGTATCTATCATTCGATCATTTCATATCCGATTTAAAATCCATAATCAGAAAGCCTGTTATTTCATTGACCGTTTGCAAATTAAAAACAGAAAACAAGTTACGGGCTTTTTTTGTTGCTTGATTTTGTTCTGAAGTTAAAAGTAGAACATGAGAAAATTGGATAGTTGTCCTCTATTTGGTCATTTAAAATTTCCGATTTGTTGTGATCAGGAAGTTATTGATTCCCCCCCCCCCCGCACGCCTGGACAGACGTGAGTCGCTGCCCCAAGTCATCCAGTTCTAAACCGACAATAATCAATGAATAATAACAATGTTTAGCAGTTTAATCAGCTCTGCCTGGGAGCTACTGGACTCGAAGACGTTATAAACTGCGGTAGAGGGAGCCGCCCAGTGCGGTCAAGTCATCGGTTTGCGTTTTTCCTTTTCCTTGTGTTTGACCTGTTGTAAGGTTTACTTTGCCAATAGGTTATCAGATATGTCCTAGAGCAGTGTTTCTCAACCTTTTTGGGGTCCTGGACCCCCTGCGTATTTTTGATCTACCCTGAGGACCCCTCCACCTGATCTTGGGGGAGGGGGGTTGCAATTTGATAGAAACAGCAGAAATTGCATTTTAAATTGCATTATAGCATTTATTCACTCTTTGGGGCAAAAATAAGAGCAGTTGTAACTTAGATATAGTTAACAAAACAGAATTCTTATGCAGTAACTTTCAGATATATGTAACAAAACAGAATATGTATTCAGTAACTTTCAGATATATGTAACAACAGAATTTTTATGCAGTAACTTTTAGCAATGCAAACGGGAGCGAAATCTCTTATTAAAATACAACAAATTACACTTGTGAAACAGATGTAATTAGAGAAAAAAAGTCCTGTTACCCTTTATAATTTAGGTAGATAAAGGTCTCAGTCACATTTGAGTAAAATAATCCTATTTCTATAAATGTCACAGGATCTTTTTTTTAAAGATATTTTATTTTCACGGACCCCTTGCAATTACACCACGGACCCCTAGGGGTCCGCGGACCCCCGGTTGAGAAACACTGTCCTAGAGATTGCTGTTCTCGATGATTTCCTCTCCCAACAATATTAAAGTGGAGTCATCCCACCGTAGTTTGTGGAAATTGCAAACTAAAATAGCCTCTTGGCTCTGTAAGCGGCCCGGTGTGTTTGTTTCGATCAGTGTTTGGGCTCTGCTGAAACGATGTTGCATTGTTTCGCAGCCACTTCCCATGCACCGGACTTTATGGCGTCTTATTAAACTGTGATCAAATCTTACGATAAAACAAAGCCGGTCCATTCTCACGATTGGCTTGCCGTACACTGTGCGAATGTGGGCCGTCTCAGACGAAAGACGACTTAAACATGGCGATATCTTTGGTCATGGCTCCAAGACGGTGGTCCTACGTTGCACTGGGAGACAAGTTCGAAGACGGCCGCTATCGCGGTCTTGCGACCGAAGATAAGCTGGGAAAAAAGTCTGACAGTGTCCGAAATGTAAGATGACCATCTCACAACGTGGCTGCTGCTACGATCTACGTCTACTAACCAACCAATAGAGACGCAGTACGAAATGACGCACTGATCAACGCGACGCCGAATCCGTGCTGGCGCTAAACATAAACAAGTTGTTAGCGTCTGTGACCCAAATGCGATGGATTCAACCAAACGAGCTAGAATTATATGGGATTCCAACAAAGAGGAAAACTTCGTCCAGTTGTGGCAACAGAAGCCTTGTTTGTACAATGTGTCCTCCAGCTCTTATCATGACCGCGTAAAGAAGGACGTAGCGTGGAAAGAAATAGCGGAGGAACTGCAACTCCCGGGTGAGTAGCTACGTTAGCAGCCAGCACGCACGCACGCACGCACGCGCACATATTGTAGTCCTTTTTTAGTCTTTCAGCACACAGAACTACGTTATTTAATAATGTGACACCGTGTTTCACAGTTGGAGAAGTAACAACCCGTGCAGCTTCCCTGCGCACTCAGTATGGGAAGCTGTTGCACCCAAAACGGAGTGGAAGTGGGACCAAAGACCTGACCCCGCGACAGAAATGGATATTACTGCACCTGGAGTTTCTCAAGTCTCATGTATTACCTCGTCAGGCCTTCAGCACTCTGGAGGTATATATTTATCTGTAAATTGATGAAATAATGCTGATTCGTCCGCATATCCAATTCTATTATGTATTCCATTGCTTTAAATCCTAATTGTTGGGTTAATGTACAGTTAACAACTTGACTGTTACATGGTATAATTATCTTATTAGGTCACTTGAGTAGTGTTATTTTAAATGAATGTTGTCCCACTTAAATCAATCAAGCATGTAAATAAGTTAAATCACATCACAAGCATGAAGTACTATAATGAAATAGACCTACAGCTCAAGCACGAGAAACAACTTAGTGCTCAAGTGAGTCCAAAAAGTAGTAGGCTGTAGAGTTGGTGCTCTTGGACCTCAGGGAATAGAGGCAACTCAGGATAAAGAGAGTAAGTCCAGACTCTCAAAAAGGTAAAGGAAGGAAAAGCAAGTTAAAAAGCCTTTATTTAGTCATGGCTACATAGGTAAAAATGCCAACATGTTTCGAACCACATAAGTGGTCTTCACGAGGGTGTGGTAAGTGACAACGTGCCTGGACCTACTCTCTTTAGACCTAATAGCTCAAGGACAAGTTGATACAGAGTGCAAAACAGGTTTAACATGGGTATAACCATCTTTTAACAGGTATCATGAATTTATTATAACATTTAATACGTTCACACATCTATATTTTGTCTTTTATCCAGCTAGATCAAGTTTCACTGCCTAAAATGACAGACAGCAATGCTGAGCAAGACCTAGAAAATGATGACCCTGGGGATCTTTCATCAGCATCCTCAGCACAGGACCCACCAACCCCAGTGCCCCATCCATTCTCGCCCCCAGTGGACACTCAACATGGTCAGGCAAAAAGCCGGAGCAGGAAAAGGTGCAAGACAAGGGAGAAGGAGGAGCTAAGCCTAGAGAGAGAGAAAATTGAGATCCTCAAGCAAGTAATAGCTAATAATTCCACCAGCAACAATGAAGATTCTGATGACATATTCGGTAAGCAAGTGGCCATTGAGATGCGTCTCATAACAGATCCTGTTGAGAAAACGCAAACAAGGCGATCCATCACAAGGATTTTGTATGATGCTCAAGACAGAAGCATGTCAAAAACTCAACAGATGGCAACGTAGTCCCAGTGTACCGCATAACAGCCGACGTACCACACCTTCTCACAACTTGCTACACCATACCAGCAAACCCTTCTACCTTACCACCAGCCTTCTGCCACCTCACTCCTCATCCACCTCCTGGTGAAGAGACTTTTTGAAAACTGTTATGTTTTAATAAATAGTACAACTGGTGCTATTTATACAATGTTTGTGTTTTCTTGATTGCACTGTTCAGGTCCGGTTCAGCTAACAAAATATAGCACAGTGGGGAAATTGCCTTTTGCTCTGAAAGCCGCTGGCTACCTCTATCCACTCATTGTCTGTAGTTGGTGTCTACAGAACAGAACAAAACAGAAAGAACAGAACCAGAACAGTGACATCAATTAATTTATAATCTATGTGACCCCCACATGTTGCATTCTAGCTGCTTCAAAATAGATCTTACCTTCAGGTAATCACTCTTTAGGACATGGCGCAACATCCTACATGTCTCCTTAACAATTACACCAACAGTGCTCTTTCCAATGTGATACTGGAAGCTTAATGAAGAAAACGACTACTCTCCTGTCAAAATTGAGATTGTTTGTAGAAAATTATTTTTTGTGTATGTCTGACTATATGCGTTTATTGAGCATACATAGTGAAATTACTATTATTACCTGTCGCTAAATACCTGAGTGTAATGGACAGTCCTCTCTGGCACTGATTGCCCATCTCAGTTGAGTGTTTTTTGTTTTGTTTTTTTTTGGAAATGTATGGAGCCACCATGTTGGAGCATATGCTTGAACTGTTCCACATTCATGTGGAGTAAATCTCTGAATCCACTTTGGTCAACAATATAACAAGCAGATTTTTAGTATGTTAGCAAACACAGGCTCTCTCTGCGAAGACATGGCTGAGCTTAAAACATTGCAATAGTCAACACGTTTCGTTTGCATATGTAGTGTGTGTCAATGGGAAGAGAGATCATAATAATAATAGTAGACGCTAAATGCTAACGTTAGCAAAGTGCTAGTAACGTTAGGCGCTAATAAATACTTGCACTGCACCTCAAGTTCTGTCTGCAAAACTGACATCCCAAGTTGGTCTCTTTTCCCCAGCCACGACTGGGTTCACATTCTCCTCCTCCTCCTCTTCTGTGGATTTTTTTTCCCAAACACATGAATTCACTATTGAAAGGACTTGATTCCTGCTTTTTAAAAAAATGTTTTTTAACATATCTGAAGTCTTTATATGTTTTTTCACCGTCTCTTTACTGAAGAAACGAGTATTACATTAAGAAACATTCAACAAACATTGAGACAAATACAACATATTAAGGGATCATTATAAAGTAAGGATAATATAACAAAGTTTGACTCCATTCTCAGTACATTACAATCAATAATTTATCAAGACATAGGGTAAATGCAACATAGCAATAGGTAAATAAAAAGACAATAAAAAGAATTAGACAGATAGGCATAAAATTCAAGTTTCTGCTGTGTACTGACATTCATAAAATCGATGTTTAACAGTTCTCCTTTATTTTTACAGAATTCACAGTTGATATCAATATCCACAAATCTTGCGATTGTCTGTGAATGTTCTCATTCATCCAGGTCATGGTTATCCAAAGGAGTTGAATCAAGTGCAACTGGACTTGGTATATATCCGTGAAGACGTTTCGCCTCTAATCCAAGAGGCTTCCTCAGTTCGTGCCTTTCTGACTAGACGAAGCTAGTGAAATGCCATGCTGAGAGGCAAGAGCCACGGGAATTGGAACCTACTTTCTTTGTTGGTGGAAAGACAACAACCACTACACAACCATGTATAGGTCAGGGCAATCCTCATTGCATTGTACAGCATACACCAGATTGCTTTTCTGGGTGTGTGGCACACGGTCTTTGGGATGAACCAGTCTTTGTCGGAGTGTGTTGCTGGGTTTGAAGTATACCGGGATGCGGTGTTTGTTGAAAATTCTCCCGAGTTTCTCGGAGACCCCAGAAACAACCGGGATGACTGTGCTATTCCTTCTGTTCCCTTTCTCCTCGTCGCTCACCTACACAAACGGATGGCCCAACACAGAAGGCCAAACTCCTCAGGACAAGACTCAGCAGTCTATCTACACCTAAAGGAGAAGACACACTCCTTCGAGGACAGCAACGTACACATTTTGGACAGAGAAGATAGATGGTTTGAAAGAAGGGTGAAGGAAGCCATCTATGCGAAACTGGAAACACCATCCCTCAACAGAGGAGGAGGTCTGCGACACCACCTATCTCCCACTTACAATGCCGTCCTTTCATCTCTACCCAGGAGACTCAAGACGCCTAGCCTCCAAGAACAACAGTCGGTCACTAACGGCTCCAACGACTCTCATGACCACTGAACAACGAAGTCGAAACTAACACCCCCAACGGCCGTCGCTGCTAAACAAATGTAAATCAATAAATCCGATAATGACGGGCGCGGCCAAACATCGGTACATAAAAGAGCCACGCATATCTATGGCTCTGTTAGCGACGGGCGTTGGTAAACATCGGGACACAAAGAGCCATGGACATCTATAGCTCTGACAACGACTCCAAGAGGATAAATTCTGAGTCTCATCACCAGCCAGTCAGACTAGCTTGGTCTAGTCAGAAAAGCACGAACTGAGGAAGCTTCTTGGATGAGAGGCGAAACGTCTTCACGGATATCCAGTCCAGTTGCACTTGATTCAACTCCTTTGGGAAATCTTGAGATTGTTTTATGGTGGGATAAATATTGTGTGCAATTTTGGCAATTCACTTCTTTCGGTTTGTTGGGGGTAACACGTTTATACGGGAGAAACCATGCCGTTTCCTGATGAATATTAGAAAAAATGAGTTCCACACAAGTTTCCCTCGTGGAGTCATTTCCCCGTTGCTGAAGAAATGATTCCCTGATGTTTATTAGTACATTTGTGGCTTTTGATATCTACTCCACCAACAAAGAAAGTAGGTTCCAATTCGCGTGGCTCTTGCCTCTCAACGTGGCATTCCATCAGCTGAAGGATTCCACTAGGGATATGACCGTTTGCCGTTCTTTATAAGTGACAGGAAAGGATTTAGATCTGAGAAATTCTTCACATTTGATAAGTTTGAGAAGCGTCGTCATTTTGTAAGTCTGCAAGAAAAAGTATATTCCTATCAACCCAATGTTGCAGATATAGTGATTTATCCATTCTGATTGTGTATTCGGTGTTCATAACTCGAGTCCTGCTCGGCTTCATGTTGCTCTGACAGCGCCGTAGATCACGCGCGCTGGCGACGCTTTTATTGACTTGCGTCGTAGCCTGCGATTCAGTGTACTTAATAGAGAAGAATAGAGATCTGTTCTTCGAGCTCTGTTCTGTGATTCAGTAGGCGTTATAACCGTACAGTCTACATACATCAAACTTGATGTCGTATCCAAGTTTATTAGATCCATATCGCACAGTGTGGCTTGCAATGAATTTATGGGAATGCTAAAGTCTCAGTCCGTAGGAGGCTTAAGCCATGGAGGACGCAACCCCCCTGGTGGAGAGCGTTTTGATGTCCTCCGGGGGTCCAACCCGGAAACAAGATACGCTTGTGACACCGTCTCGCATAGCCAATGAGACAAGCGCTGTGCACTTAGAGGAAGCCCTTGAGGTTGCTCTCTGTAATGCACAGACAAACGCCGGGAAAGGGGTAGGGCAGCCGTGGGCGTAACATAGCAAGACAGTGCACTTACACGACAGGGAGATGCAAGATGGCAAAAAAAAAAATCGGGAATGATAAATGACAAAATGTTCCCATTTTCCCATGTTCTATTTTCGACTTCAGAACAAAATCAAAACAACGGAAAGCAACCCGTTATTGTTTTTGTGTGTTTGTTTTTATTGTAGACGAACAATGGAATAACAGGTTGTTATTAGTTTTCTGATTGTGGATTCTAAATTGGATGTAAAATGATCAAATGATACATATCGGATGCTGGCTGCATGAGTGGAGGTAAAACAGGAAAGGTTACATGGGTGTAGTTTCCGGGTTGTCCTCTAGGGAGCTTCATTCACCGTGGTGAAATGCGTTAGATCTAAAAGTCCGTCCTTTAGCAGATCTTAGACGATTCTGTTTGGATACGTCATACAGTTGTGCCACAATGACACAGTCAGTTGAACTCGGAACAACCTAACGCACCGTCCTTCTTAAATCGACTGGATGTATCGCGTCATCATCGTTAATCGTTTCGCATTGGCTGTACTGGCACCACGTGACCAAAAAAGCCTGTGTGTTTTCGATTTAACCCCCTTTTTTGCGTTTAACAAGCAATCAGAATTCCCAATATTTTACTCTTTCGCAATATGCAGAATATATTTTTTGTACACAGATGAGCGGCATGTTGCCTTTGGTGAAACCGTCGTTGCTATTTATATGTAGGGGAATGAGTATCGCAGCTCAGCGCATGTTCAATATCGCTTCTCGGCCTTTTGGCTAAGATCAAGTGTAGTATCTGTTCTTATCAGTTTAATATCTGATACGTCCCCTACCCGGGGACCATATATTGAATTGATTTTTGGAACAGGGAGATGGAATAGGGGCTTGCTCCGTCCACTCCACGCATCGACCTGGTATTGCAGTACTTCCAGGAACGGTGCACCCCCCATTATTGTTAAATAGTAATCCACTCGCTTTTTACTGTAATTGTGTATATATGATATTGAGAACGTAACATATGACGGGATGTTTGGTGTCAATGTCTGCATGTATAGACGTTATAATTTTGCCTCACGCTAAGTCACATGGGTGTAGTCAAACGGATGATTTAAATCTACTCGGTGTACCACCGTAGTCCGTCGACTTTGGGTTTTTACTGCAGCGGTCACACCAGTTTCCTGTTTGGCGGCGTGTGAAATTGACAATAACACATTTTTAGCGATGCCTGCCAGAATTACCGTCGATAAATGTCAACGACATGAACAGAATTGTCGACGAACTTTCATCTGAACCTACCAGCAAACGGGTGAAAAGTTGTACATATCAAGTCGGGCGGACGTAACTTGATTTGCTGGCAGGTGCAGGTGAAACTTTGTCGACAATTCTGTGCGTCGTTGACATTCATCCATGGTAAATCTTGCGGAATCGCGAAAAATGCACCATTGTCAATAGCACGCGCCGACAAACCGTAAACTGAAGACCCTTAGCCTCCTCAAAAAGTAGAGACGGCTCTGTCCCTTACTGTAGAGGGCATCAGTGTTCTTAGCCCAGTCCAGTTTACTGTCTATATACACCGCCAGGTACTTATAGTATTCCACGGTGTCCACACTGACCCCCTGGATGGAGACAGGGGGTCACTGGTGTCATGTCCCTACTCAGGTCAACAACCAGCTCCTTTGTCTTAGTCACGCTGAGTTGCAGATTGTTCCGCTCACACCACGTGACAAAGTTCCCCACCACAGCCCTGTACTCAGCCTCCTCGCCCTTACTGATGCATCCGACTATAGCAGAGTCATCAGAGAACTTCTGAAGACGGCAGGACTCCGTGTGGTAGTTGAAGTTCATGGTGTAGAGGGTGAAAAGGAAAGGAGACAGGACTGTCCCCTGTGGAGCCCCAGTGTTGCTGACCACTCTGTCTGACACACAGTGTTGCAAGCGCACGTACTGTGGTCTACCAGTAAGGTAGTCAACAATCCAGGACACAAGCGGGGCATCTACCTGCATTGCTGTCAGCCTCTCACCCAGTAGAGCCGGCCGTATGGTGTTGAAGGCACGGGAAAAGTCAAAGAACATGGCCCTCACAGTGCTTGCCGGCTTATCCAGGTGGACGTAGGCATGGTTAAGCAGGAAAATGATGGCATCCTCAACTCCCAGTCGGGGTTGGTAGGCAAACTGGAGGGGGTCTAAGTGTGGCTTGACTGTGAGCCGAAGCTGCTCCAGGATGAGTATTTCCAGAGTGTTCATGATGTGTGAAGTACCCCACCCCTTTTAAACAATACAGTACAATACAGTTGCATAACGACTGAAACCAACGACGAGTTTCATTTGCAAATATGGGTGTGACCATTAACTAGAGCAGTGGTTCCCAACCTTTTTTCCTTGGAGACCCCCCCCCACACTTGTTTCTAAGAAAAGCTGAGCCCCCTGGCCCGTACAAGCACACAAAGAGAGAAGTGCTTCATTCCAAATGTTTATTTGCAAAAATGAACATCAATTATAGTTTTTTCCACCTTTATCTTCAATAAATGTCTCGTTTCCATCCTCAGAACATCTGTGTTTAAATGTCTATTGGTTTGTATAAGCTTAACTTTTTTATTTTAACAACCCGACAGAGTAGGCCTGTTGACATCTGACTCGGGCTCACTGAAACATCAACATAGTACTAGTTTTCATCTGACTCAGGCTCATTGAAACAACAACATGTTAGTGCTGTTGTTCACATCTGACATCCACATGCACATCATGTAAAGTTGTGAATGCTGTTTTTTGACAGACAGTGGGCTTGTGTGTTATTTTGGCTCTAACAGTAACATTTTTACTGAGTCTGTACCACCCTGTTTATTCATAAACTAATAACACTGTTTTGTTTTGGGGTTTTTTTTTTGACAGGCAGTATGTGTTATTTGGCTCACACAGTCACAACAATAACTTCTTCCTTACATTTTGTTTTACTGAGCCTGTACCATCCTGTTCATTCATAAACCAATAACACTGTTTTTTTTCGTTTGTTTGTTTGTTTTCTTTGACAGGCAGTGTGTGTTATTTTGGCACGCACAATAGCAATAACTTCTTCCTTACATTTAGTTTTACTTAGTCTGTGCCATCCTGTTAATTCAGAAACTAATGGCCACCTTGGGCTTCCATCCCTGGGCTTTGACCAGGGATGAAATGGAATTTGACATTCCAGCCTAAAGTCCTGGTGTACATCGAGTCTGTTGCGGGCTTTTGTTTTTATTGTTACAAGGGCACTGAAGGCTGTCTCAGACACATATGTAGTGCTGAGTGAGAGAATAACCCTTGTAACTGCGTGTTTGGCCAGTCTGGGTGCAACAGCGTGTCCTTTGACTATCCAAAACGTTTTGTATCTGTTCTCCTGGAAATATTTCTTTGACACCGAGTCGGCTTGAAGGTCAGCAAGCTCATCACAGCTGCGGCCCCACCCGTGCAGCATGCAACAAGGTTCTTGTTGGATGAGAGGTAGGAGTCCACAGCCATAAAAATATCCTGGCCTGTTGTTGTTGTGGTTAGATTGGTAGACATAAGAATGTCTTGTTTCAAGTCATCACCGTCAACATACTGAACATAAACGACGAGCAAGGACTCATCTGACACTTGTCGTTTCATCCATCTGAATGGCAAAGGGAACATTCCCAAGCTTCTCGTGCATCTGGTTCTGGCAATACCCAGCCATTTTATCAATTCTGTCTTTGACGGTGTTGTCAGAGAGTGGGACTGTTTTCACTTCATCAACCGCGTGTGGGCCACACAGCCTCCCTACAGTGTTGAGACAGGCGGGTTTGATAAGCTGCTCTCCAACAGTGTGTGGCTTTTTAGCCTTGGCAATTAATAGCCAACACTCAACTCCAAATGACGCCTCCGTGGCTCTGTGCAAATCACTGCCTGCTCGTTCAAATGCTTTTCTGATGTCGGCGGATCTTCTTGATCGCACCACCTGCTTTTTCCTCTCAAAAGATTCCTGACTTTCACCCATAGTCGCTGGATGTTTGGTCCCTTGTGTTGTTTCATTTTGCTTGGCTTCATGCTGTCATGAGCTAGTTTCTCTCCACACATGACACATTCTGGCCGAGACTTGTCCTGTTCTTCCATAAAACCAAAGTTAAGATAGCTCTCGAAATAAAGCCTTAACTTTCGTTCTTGACACCGAGTCATCCGCACTTTTACGTTTCTCAGCCATGTTGTTTCATTCATAAAGTGCTGCTGCTGACTGCAAGAACAAACCAAGATGAGCTGACATTAGCTGCTAGCTGAGTAGCTACCTGACAACACTGCTCGCTCACAGTTTGATAGCGCAGATTGACGGGTCACAGAGGTGTGGTCCAACTACATTTTAGAAGGGAAGGGGACCAAAAATGTATCTTTTTAAATATTTTTATATACAGACTTTTGTATAAAATAAAATACCCAGATTATATTATGGACAGCTCAGGTTGGACGGTTTGAAGACAAAGCAAGAGAGGCAAGGTTGAGATGGCTTGGACATGTGTGGAGGAGAGATGCTGGGTATATTGGGAGAAGGATGCTGAATATGGAGTTGTCAGGGAAGAGGAAAAGAGGAAGGCCAAAGAAGAGGTTTATGGATGTGGTGAGGGAAGACATGCAGGTGGCTGGTGTGCCAGAGGAAGATGCAGAGGACAGGAAGAGATGGAAACGGATGATCCGATGTGGCGACCCCTAACGGGAGCAGCCGAAAGTAGTAGTAGTAGTAACATAACATTTTCCATTTTTTAAAGAGGTAATTCAATGCCAACTACTTAATACAGAAAAAATTACTCCCTTTCAGGAACTGTTGCTGCATAATGTTATATCAGTATCGTACTAACTTTAACGCCTCTGCTACCCGACCTCTAATAAAGAATATGCTAAAGGCATTCTGGTGTCCTCTCTGATTAAAGTGTTATTAATTTGTGACCCCCACATGTTTTGTGTGTGCTTATTATCGCGATCAGCCAATTACATAATAGCTAAGCTAACAAAAAACAACGTCGCTTTGAGTAGCGTCAGCCGGTCGTCAAAAAGTTACTACGATACTGATATAATATTATGCAGCAACAGTTCCTGAAAGGGAGTAACTTTTTCTGTATTAAGTAGTTGACTGATTGCTATAACCACTACTTGTTAATAAGGGCACACAAAACGTGTGGAAAAGTGTATTCAATCACAATAAAACAAACACGGTTTGCGTCGGAGGTGGTCAAAGGTCTCAAATCCTCAATTCAGTCTAATAGCCAGTAGGCTCGTGGGCGTGCCTAGAGCAAGCATGGACGCCTGGCCAATCCTAGTGCTTGAATGCTACACAGGGCGTGTCTTGCCCAGAAAAGCAGTGGGTTTCGTAATAACGCGTCCAGCGTGACCAACTGGGAGGAGACCCCGGGGTAGACCCAGAACTCGCTGGAGGGACTAGATGTCCATTCTGGCCTTGGGATCCCCCCAGGAGGAGCTGGGGGGGCGTTGCTAGAGAGAGGGACATCTGGAATGCCCTGCTTAGCTTGCTGCCACCGCGACCCGACCCCGCAGAAGCGGCCGATGATGAGAGTGAGAGAGATTAGAGGAAGAAACAGTGGACCATTTATTATTGTATTGCCAGAAATGTGACTCAAATGAATTTTAAAGAATGCAGCAAGAGAGATTGGAGAGCAAAATATCAGTAATATTCTTTAAAAAAAATCTTCAGGGGACAAGTGTTAGAATCTCCTTCTAGAATATTTAAGATCATCAAGCCTAATGATTTGAGAAACACTGGTATAATTGTTTTCATTTGGTTCCTTTTATTTATTCGTGTTTTTGTGTTTTGTTTTGATCCCCTCGACCCTGAGAGCAGGATAAGCGGTTTGGATAATAGGTGGACGATTTTCTTTGGTCGAGGTATTAGAGAGCTGTAGTCCACACTCCAGGTCAGTGGGTGGCGGTAATGCGCCCAAAAACTGTTTGCCAACTGCCAATAAAATCAAGAGGAGAAGGAGGGCGGGAGGAGGAACGACTTCTGTGACAAATAACGTCACTCTCTGTTGAGAGGGTCTGCGTTCATCCAATATATTAACTTTAATAACACCCCCCACCCCCAACCCGTCATTGTCTCTTGCTCCGAGTGGGTCCAAGCACAGGGTAACCGTCTAGATTTGGAGCTCTTCTGAGGAGGTGGCAGCTGCGATGGAGACTGCGGAGGAGGAGGAGGAGGAGGAAGAGCGGTAGCAAAGGACGAGGCCCCGGGGCGGCTGCCGCGGGGCGCCTCTACCGTTGGCGTGGGGTGTTCATAATAGAACAGAAAGAACATGGAAGAAAACGCGTATATGTACCTTTCAGGACCTTAACCTCGCTCAGGAGGCGTTCTTGTAATTACGCTGCTTTGCAATGACATTCAGACGGCGGCAGACTTGACCACGGTGCCACGCAGGGCGGCTCACTTTATAATTAACTTTAACCCCCTTTTTACGCTTTATAAGCAATCAGAATTGTCAACATTTTATGTTTTCGCAATATGCAGAGTACTTTCTTGGTGCGCAGATGAGCGGCATGTGGCATCTTGTGGAACCGTCGTTGCTATTTATATGTAGGGGAATTACTGTCACAGCTCAGCATTTGCTCAGTATCGCTTCTCGGCCTTTTTGCTAAGATCAAGTGTAGTATCTGTTCTTATCAGTTTAATATCTGATACGTCCCCTACCCGGGGACCATATATTAAATTGATTTTCGGAATAGGGAGATGGAATAGGGGCTTGCTCCGTCCACTCCACGCATCAACCTGGTATTGCAGTATTTCCAGGAACGGTGCACCCTCCTGTTGCTTAAACTCTGTGCGGGTTTAAAAAGATTGTAATTCTGACTTAATATTACATATAACGGCTGGGAAGTTTTTAACTTCTAGAAAATAGGCCTTTATAATGTCACTTAACGCCGAGTATTTTCTGGGTATATTTATGTGATTGATGTAACTTGGGGATACATTTGAAATCGGTTAACTCATTTCTTTTTTTTTTGAAAATGTTTATTGGCATTTACACTTTTAACATATACAAGTCACATATTGAATAATTTAGCACAGTAAACCTCTCACCTTTCCCACCCCCTCCCGACATTCCCAAATCCTCAAGGAGAAATACAGATTAAAGAAATAATGAAATTACATAGAACTAAATCGAAGACAAAAAAAACAAAAACAAAAAAAGTTCAAGAAATCCAATATATTGTGTCGAATACCGAGCTAAATTGTCGGGACAGGGGCTGTTGTCAGGGTTACTAGAGAGGGAAGCTGCCATTGGGTGGGGGGCACGCGCTGTCGCGGGGATAGCCAGCTTGACCCGGGAGCGTAGGCAGTTGTATCTGGAATCCTACAAGTATAGACGTGAGTCGAGCAGTTCCTCCCGTCTATGCCGGGACCAGGTTACAGCCCCAAGCAAACCCCTATTCCAGCAGAGCCAGAGAGCCAGAGAGTGATCAGCTAGACCCCCTTTCGAGCGCATGAAACAGTACAGACTGAAACTCAAACCAGCCAAGTGACACCTGCTGAGTGATGAAGTTAAGGACGCAGTGGAGGATGCACATACACCGCCTGTCTGCACCAGCTCTCCTGCAAGTACCCCCACTCATCATGGGAATCCAGCCAAGACACAGATGCCCCCGACCTCTCCATGAAGCGACCGCCGGAGGTCAGAGCGTTCCCCGGGATATCTCCTCGACCGATGCAGAGCCGTGGACAGTCTGCTGCACGTCATCGCCGACGAAGAGCAAAGACCCAACCGGCACCCCCGAGTGGCTCCAGCTCTGGGTCAGACGAAGAAGCTGCCAACCCAGCCCAACTTACCAGGAGGGGCAGGTCCATAACCAGGCCTGCCCGCTACCAAGACGACTCCTGACGGACGGAGACCGCGACTGACTGACATTAGTTAAGGGTTAGTCAGATCAGTTGCCGAGATAGTTGGGGTTAGCTAAGTTAAGTGTTTTTTTTTTAATATTTGAGAGGCCCTGTTAGTTATGTTTGGGCAATTGAAGATAGCTGGCGGTTCAGGCCAGACTTTTTACTTTTACGTTTACTGCAGTTACTAGGCAGCGTGTTCTGTTATTTTAATAAGTTAGTGATTAGGCGCTGAAGGGACTCAGCAGTCTAGAGGGGGGGAGGTAGTGTTGCGAATACCGATCTAGATTGTCGGGACAGGAGCTGTTGTCAGGGTTACTAGAGAGGGAAGCTGCCATTAGGTGGGGGGCACGCGCTGTCGCGGGGATAGCCAGCTTGACCCGGGAGCGTAGGCAGTTGTTATCTGGAATCCTAGACGTGAGTCGAGCTGCTCCTCCCGTCTATGCCGGAACCCGCCAGGTTACAGCCCCAAGCAAACCCCTATACCAGCAAAGAGCCAGAGAGACAGAGAGTGATCAGTTAGACCCCCTTTTAATCCCCAGCCACCCAGAAAACCAGGTGCTCACTCTTATCAGTTGCAGAGGTCAGAGAATCACTGCGCAGAGTGAACACACGGAAGGCTGCCGGACCAGACGGCATACCGGGTTGGGTCTACCGGGAATGTGCCGACCAGCTGGCTGAGGTCTTCACACCTGTATTTAACCTCTCACTGTCCAAATCTAAAGTCCCAGCATGCTTTAAGACCACCTCTATCATTCCTGTCTCCAAGAAACCAACATCCACATGTCTGAATGACTACCGACCCACAGCACTCACCCCCATTGCCATGAAATGCTTTGGAAGACTGGTTCTGGCTCACACCAAAAACATTATCCCCTCCGCATTCTACCCACATCAGTTCCCCTACCGTCCCAAAAGGTGTATTGAGGATGCCATTGCCACTGCCCTGCATGTTGCTCTGACCCACCTTGAACTTAACAACGCATACGTCCGGATACTGTTTATAGATTACAGCTCTGCCTTCAACACTATCATCCCTGCCAAACTAACCACCAAACTCCTCTCCCTTGGCCTCAACTCCTCCCTCTGTAACTGGATCCTGGACTTCCTGACCAACAGACCTCAGTCTGTTAGGTTAGGTGACCACTCCTCCTCCACCCTGACCCTCAGCACAGGTGCCCCTCAAGGCTGTGTTCTGAGCTCCCTCCTTTTCTCCCTCTTTACCCACGACTGCCTGCCAAGTCACCCTTCAAATGTTATAGTTAAGTTTGCAGATGATACCACAGTCATTGGCCGTATCACCAACAATGACGAGATGGCCTACAGAGACGAGATTGAGCACCTCACATCATGGTGTACTACCAACAATCTTGTCCTTAATGTGCAGAAGACAAAGGAGCTGATTGTGGACTTCAGGAGGTCTAGGAGCTGCAGCCACTCCCCCATTCACATCAATGGGGTGGAAGTGGAGCATGTTTCCAGCTTTAAATTCCTTGGAGTCCACATCAGCGAGGACCTTTCGTGGACATTAAACACACAGGCCCTTGTGAAAAAGGCCCAACAACACCTGCATTTCCTGAGGCGGCTGAGGAGCGCCCGTCTACCCCCAAAATTCTCACCAACTTCTACCACTGCACCATAGAGAGCATCCTGACCATCTGCATCTCAGTGTAGTACGGCAACTGCACCTCAGTAGACCAGGAAGCTCTGCAGCGGATCGTCAAGGCGGCCCAGCATATCACCGGTACCCAGCTCCCAGCCACAAAAGGCATTTATCACAAACGCTGCCTTCGAAGGAGTCTGAGCATCAGCAGAGATCCCACCCACCCCAACCATGGACCGTTCTCCCCCCTGCGCTCTGGGAGGCGCTACAGGAGCCTCAGAGCCCGCACTACCAGAGTTAAAAACAGCTTCTTTCCACAAGCTGTTGCCCACCTGAACCTGGCTACCCACTGAATATCTGTAGATATTTTTAAATATTTTGTACTCCAGCTCTCTTTTAACTTATTTTTAGCTTTTGGCCTTCATGTGTGTATATCTTATATTGTGTTTGCTGTGTTTGTCTGTGTCTGTCTTGCACTGTTTGGTGAAGCCACAGCCCTCATTTCATTTTTAACATGTGCCTGCACATTGTTTTTAATGACAATAAATTGAATTGAATTTCGTCGTTGAACACCAAAAGGGTGAGTCTACAAATATAAAGTTAACGTTACGCTACCGAGCGTCAGGACAGCAGGTTAGCATAGCGCGGTCGCTAGCCGCTATTGCTAGCTAACAGTAGCTAACGGCCACCCGGTCTGTCGCGGCATCGTGTATTCGCCCGCGCCGCTCGTCAACACTGAGGCGTAAATATCAGCCCGCGACAGCATTAACTTTAACAACACCCCCGCTCCCAACCCGTCGTTGTTTCTTGCGCCGCTTTCGGAGAGGTTCCTTGGAAGGACAAGCACAGGGTACGCGGCTAGACTTGGAGCTCTTCTGAGGGGGCAGCAGCTGCGGAGGAGACTGCGGAGGAGGAGGCAGAGCGGTAGCAAAGGACGAGGCCACGGCGGCTGCCGCCGGACGCCTCTACCACACGCACACGCGCACACACGCACGCACGCACGCACACACACACACACACACACACACAAACAAATAACATGATAGAAAACGCTTATATGTATCTTTCAGGACCGTAGCCTCGCTCAGAAGGCGTCCTGGTCTTAATTACGCCACTTTTGCAATGAAATTCAGACAGCGGTTGACTTGACCGCGGTTTCACACTGGGCGGCTCACTTCACCGCACTCCCAAGTCCAGTAGCGGCCGGACACAGCTGAATGACTGGATGAGTTGGGGCAGCTACTCACGTATGTCCAGGCTCGGAGGGCGGGGGGCAATGACTTCCTGGTCACAAGAAGTCCATCCATTATCAGAAATGTTAAATGACAAAATCGAAGACAACTATCCCATTTTCTCATGTTCTACTTTTAACTTCAGAACAAAACCAAAACAACGAAAAACAGTCCTTTATTGGTTTTTGGATTTTTTTTTTTAATTTGTTATCAGTTTTCTGATTTTGGGTTCTAAAAAAAAATGATAGAATGATACATGGACGCTGGCAGCATGAGTGGAGGTAAAACAGAGAAAGGTCACATGGGTGTAGTTTCCGGGTTGTCCTCTAGGGAGGTTCATTCACCATGGTGAAATGCGTTAGATCCGAAAGTCCGTCTTTTAGCAGATCTTAGACGATTCTGTTTGGATACGTCATAGAGTTGTGCCACAATGACACAGTCAGTAGAAAACGGAACAACTTAATCGCACCGTTCTTAAAGCGACTGGATGTATCGCGTCATCGTCTTTAATCATTTCGCATTGGCTGTAGTGGTACCACGTGATCAAAGAAAGCCTTTGTGTTTTCGATTTAACTCCCTTTTTTGCGTTTAACAAGCATCCAGAATCGTCAACATTTTACTCTTTCGCAATATGCAGAGTTTTTTGTTTGTACACAGATGAGCGGCATGTGGCATTTGGTGGAACCGTCGTTGCAATTTATATGTAGGGGAATGAGTGTCACAGCTCAGCGTTTGTTCAGTATCGCTTCTCGGCCTTTTGGCTAAGATCAAGTGTAGTATCTGTTCTTATCAGTTTAATATCTGATACGTCCCCTACCCGGGGACCATATATTAAATTGATTTTTGGAACAGGGAGATGGAATAGGGGCTTGCTCCGTCCACTCCACGCATCGACCTGGTATTGCAGTATTTCCAGGAACGGTGCACCCCCTCTATTGTTAAAAGTAATGCTCTCGCTTTTTCTGTAATTGTGTATATATGACCTTGAGAACGTAACATATGATGGGATATCTAGTGTCAATAGCTGTACATGTATATGACGTCCCAAGTTCGCCTCACGCTAAGTCACATGGGTGTAGTCAAACGGATGATTTAAATCTACTCGGTGCACCACCGTAGTCCGCCGGCTACGGGTTTTTACTGCAGCGGTCACACCAGTTTCCTGTTTGGTGGCGTGTGAAATTGACAATGACACATTTTTAGCGATGCCTGCCAGAATTACCGTCGATAAATGTCAACGACATGCACAGAATTGTCGACGAACTTTCACCTGAACCTACCAGCAAACGGGTGAAAAGTTTCAAGATGTACATATCAAGGTCGGGCGGACGTAACTTGATTTGCTGGCAGGTGCAGGTGAAACTTTGTCGACAATTCTGTGCGTCGTTGACATTCATCCATGGTAAATCTTGCGGAATCGCGAAAAATGCACCATTGTCAATAGCACGCGCCGACAAACCGTAAACTGGTGTGACCGCTGCAGTAGAGACAGGAAGTCATGGGACTATAGGTATGCACAGAGCCGATTGCGGATACATGTGAAATCGGTTAACTTATTTCTATTGTCGTTTCAGCTGTAAAACATGGTGGTGCGACCTCTTAGTTGGGAGTGCAGCGTCTGGAAGGTGAAATAGAAGAGTCACAAGATTAAGGGATGGTCATACTGCTCGAAACAGTTCGCTCTATATCTGCATGGAAAGCACAATAATGGAAAGTGTGAATATTGTGGAGAGGAAGACACAGTGGACCGTGTCTTACTGTATTGCGTGACTCAGAGAAACAAGTTTTAAAGAACGCACTAAGAGAGATTGGAGAACAAAATATCAGTACTATTCTAAAAAAAAATCTTAAGGGGTCAAGTGGTATTGCAGTACCTCCAGGAACGCCCCCCCAACCCCTTTATTGTTAAGAATACATTTACCTTACAGTGAGTACGACTGCGAATTGAGGTGCAGCCGTAATTGGTCCTAAAGTTGTGATTAACGTCGGGAGTTTGACTATTATCAGAAAGTATAGGTCGTCATAATGTCACTTCACACTAGGGAGTCATCTATTTGTTGATTTAAATTGCGGACACATGTTGAATCGGTTCACTTGTTATTTCTATTGTCATTTTCAGCTGTATTAGTAAGGTTTACAGGTAGACTTAAACATGGTGGTCCGACCTCTTAGTTGGGGAGTGCAGTGTCTGGAGGATGAAATGGGAGAGGAGAGGGTCATAAGCTTAAGGGGTGGTCATACTGGTCGAAACAGTTAGCTTTATTTCTTTTGAAAGCATAATAATGGAAAGTGTGAATATTGTGGAGAGGAAGAAACAGTGGACCACAGCTCGTCTGGTGTTCAACCGCCCTCAGTTCTCCCACACAACTCTCCTTCTCATGTCCCTACACTGGCTCCCAGTAACTGCTCGCATCCAGTTCAAGACTCTGGTGCTAGCCTTACAGGGCAGTGAAAGGAACAGCTCCTTCCTATCTCCAGGCCATCGTCAAGCCCTACACCCCCGCCCGACCACTTCGCTCTGCTGCCTCGGGACGTCTGGTTGCCCCGTCGCTCAGAGGCCCCTGCTGCTGATCGACCCGGTCACGGCTCTTTTCTGTCCTGGCCCCACTGTGGTGGAATGAACTCCCCACTGATGTCAGGACAGCGGAGTCGCTGCCCATCTTTCGGCGCAGGTTGAAAACTCACCTCTTTAAGAACTACTACCCTGTTACTTGTTCTTAGCACTTATTGTATTCACTCATTTAAAAAACAAACAAAAATCTCTTTCTTGCACTTTTACTTTCGCACTGGTTTTGCTCTTAGATGCTTGTTTAGATGCACTTATGACCTCTGATGACTAGTAGTTCTCCTGATTTCCTAAGTTAAATGCACTTATTGTAAGTCGCTTTGGATAAAAGCGTCGGCTAAATGACTGTAATGTAATGTAATGGACTGTATTGCCAGAAATGTGACTCAGAGAAAGATGTTTTAAAGAATGCAGTAAGAGAGACTGGAGAGCAAAATATCAGTAATATTCTAAAAATTAAAAAAAAAATCTTCAGGGACAAGTGTTGGAATCTCCTTCAAGAATATTTAAGATCATCAAGAGTAATGAGTAGGAGCATCCATCCTTCCATCCATTATCCAAACCGCTTATCCTGCTCTCAGGGTCGCGGGATGCTGGAGCCTATCCCATTTGAGAAATATTAGTGTTATTTTTTCACTTGGTTCCCTTTATTTATATTTTTGTGTTTATTGTTTTGATTGTATTTCTTTGGCAGAAGTATTGAGGGTCGCTCTTTAGCCCACACTCCAGATCAGCAGGTGGCGGTAATGTGCCCGAAAGCTTTTTGCCAACTGCCAATAAAATCAAGAGGAGAGGAAGAAGAAAGTTTATAATCCTTAGAGACATTATAAACTGATTTATTGTTAAACGCTGTAACAACTTACAGAAACTAAGAAAACAAAAAACAAAAACATAACAACCGTAAACAAATAAAAAAAATCAGTCAGCTAATAATAAACTGGGTCAATAATAGACACTATAGTCAGCGCAGCAGCATATGACCCACGTCACAACAAACTCAATATTAATACCCCTCCAAACCGCAAAAGCTGCTTCAATCGGGGATAAATGGGAAATGTATTTTCTGAACGAATTGAAAGATTGAAAATGCAGTAGCGAAATAATGCACTAACAGAGATTGGAAAGCAAAATATCAGTAATATTCTAATAACTAATAACTTTATTAGTTTTCTGATTTTTGATTCTAAATTGGATGTAAAATGATCAAACGATACATGGATGCTGGCTGCATGAGTGGAGGTAAAACGGAGAAAGGTCACATGGGTGTAGTTTCCGGGTTGTCCTCTAGGGAGGTTCATTCACCATGGTGAAATGCGTTAGATCCGAAAGTCCGTCTTTTAGCAGATCTTAGACGATTCTGTTTGGATACGTCATAGAGTTGTGCCACAATGACACAGTCAGTAGAAAACGGAACAACTTAATCGCACCGTTCTTAAAGCGACTGGATGTTTCGCGTCATCGTCTTTAATCATTTCGCATTGGCTGTAGTGGTACCACGTGATCAAAGAAAGCCTTTGTGTTTTCGATTTAACTCCCTTTTTTGCGTTTAACAAGCATCCAGAATCGTCAACATTTTACTCTTTCGCAATTTGCAGAGTTTTTTGTTTGTACACAGATGAGCGGCATGTGGCATTTGGTGGAACCGTCGTTGCAATTTATATGTAGGGGAATGAGTATCACAGCTCAGCGTTTGTTCAGTATCGCTTCTCGGCCTTTTGGCTAAGATCAAGTGTAGTATCTGTTCTTATCAGTTTAATATCTGATACGTCCCCTACCCGGGGACCATATATTAAATTGATTTTTGGAACAGGGAGATGGAATAGGGGCTTGCTCCGTCCACTCCACGCATCGACCTGGTATTGCAGTACTTCCAGGAACGGTGCACCCCCTCTTTGATGTCATATAACAAACTCTGGAACAGAAGCGTGCTTCAGTGCAGAGCGTCTGTGCAATTGAAGTTCTATTTTGCTTTTGTGCTATTTCTAACTTTAACATATCTTCAAGACAGTCAGAATATTTTATTATGATAAATTAATGTTATATAGCGATCATTTAACACTCAAATTCGCTTTACAGTAAACATTACAACAGTTAAACCTAACCTAGGTTTACAGGGGTGGATGGGGGGGAGGGAGAGAGAGACACAAGCGGCAGCCACACACATCAGCAGTACTCTCCGACTTAAACACATACAAAAGCGCAAGAAAAACAACAGCACTTTAGACGTTGATTTTTTTTTGAAGGGCTTATTCTATTGCTTTTTCATGTGTTTATTCAAAAAAGTCAAACCGGAACTACAAGCTGACTGACACTGGAGGACAGTACAGCGCATTAGCGACACCCATTGTCAAATTACTGTATTACAACACTCCCACACAATGGCATTAAGGCACTTCACACTAAATTATATTACTAAGAGCCATGTTCTCCTTCGCAAATAATGTCAAGATAATACATCTTTAAACTGGAAAAAAACTTGCAAGATTCCCTTTCTTACAGCCTTTCTTACAGCTTTCTTACCCTTTTCAACAGAAAAACACCGCCTATTACAGTGGTCAGAATTACATAGGGAAAAGCCCAATCTCTCTCCTAAGATATTCAAACTTCTGTTTAGTCAGTGGCTTGGTCAAGATATCTGCCTTCATGT